>NC_089754.1:5760302-5817802 GCF_040412425.1 Macrobrachium rosenbergii | reverse complement strand
TGCGTACGTTCCTGATTCCCATCGTCCGTCGCTGGTTCAGTCACAAATGTGCATTCTAACCTTATATTTATCAACTAAAAATTCCCCTTAGATTAACATATATGAAAATATATTATTTTCTGAGGTAGAATAACAAAGATTAACAATCACCAAAAAGACTACTGACAAATGAAAAATCTTTAATATATATATATATATAATATATATATAAATATATATATAGCAAATATATATATATATATATATATATATTAAAGAAGATACAAACTGAAATAGATATATAAATGATATTTATTGATAGTCGTAAATGGTTAACAAAATAAATGACAACAATTACGAAAGATTTATTTCTAAGGTATATCTAAAGTTTTCTTTGCAAATCAGTTTGAATTTTTCTGTACCTTTCTGGAAATTTTTTACTTAGCGAAACTAAAAAAAATAGAATTGCTTTTAAATTAACAAAAATACCTGTTACGATGGAAAAATTAAAGGAAAATAAATAATCAGTAAAGATAATACTAATTTTGTATAATACAGATCTTACGAATGACTCAAATACTTGAAGGAACGTAAAGTCAACAAACAATACATATGCAAAGGCTGTGCGAGTGTATTCACAAATTTCGTCAATAATTCAGACTTAACGCATTTTAGTGCTGGGAAAACTTAGGTTCACTCTATATCTTGAGAAATGAAAACTAACATTTTGCTTTGCTCTCATATGAGTTAGCATTTACACCTAAATCATTCCGTAATGAAAATTTTAGGACGAGAGACCACGAGAAACTGCTACGTGAATATGTAGGGCCTTCGACAAAGTGAGAAGCTTTTAAGTAATAAGGAAAGGCCTTTGATTACAATGGAAACATCTTCGATAAAAGAAAAGGACTCCGATTAAAAGGGGACAGTCTTTCAAAAAAGGAAGGGAATTTGAAAATAGGCGATGTCATCGAAAAAAGAAAGATCTTTTAAAAAAGGAAAGCTTTAAAAAAAAGTAGGTCTTTGACGAAAGGAAATATCTTCGAAAAAAGTTTTTTTTAAAGGAAATTCATTAAAAAGAAATGGTCTTTGGAAAAGGGAGGGTTTCCAAAGCAAAAAGAAATGTCTTTGGAAAATACGAAAGGCCTCTGATTGAAAAACACGCGTCGATAAAAGGAAAAGTCTTCGGAAAAAGAAAGTCTGAAAAAATGATAGGCCTTTAAATGAAAAAGAAAGGTCTTTAAATAGAAAATCACGATCTTCGTTTAAAAAGGAAAGGTATTTGAAAAAATGAAAGGCCTTGATTGATAAGAAAGGGTTTTTGAAAAAGTTTAACGTCTTCGAAAAATGAAAAGAAGTTTAATTAAGAAGGAAAGGTCGTCGAAGAAAGGATATATAGTTCATTAAAAGGGAATAATCTTTGTAAAAAGGAAAGACCTTGAAAAAATAGATATAAAAATATCTCCGAAATTGCTGCGATTTCCTTAAAGGGAATATATTATCTAACAATATTCATTTAAATAAAGGATTTATAAACAATTGAGATTCAGGTGACGTGAATAAGCATTGCATATTCATATGTTGTAACACTAACGAACTTTGAATATTCAGGTGACTTTACCGAATAATAGAATATGTATGTTTTAAAAGAATCTTTTTATCATCCTGAATGAAAATGTTGAAATAAGAATTACTTTTTTCGATCCCTTTCAAGTTATTTAAAGTCTTGAGTTTTCCGCAATACTGCACGCTATACATTTTTTTTATATTACCACTATTTCTTTAACGAGCATAATGGCGCATTATATGATAATTTACTTCGTAGTAACTCTGTTTGATGTCAGAAATATTTAGTCTGCAACTGAATTTATGAATACTGAGAAACCCAGTAACTCGACTTGTTCAGAGAGGATAGGAATCTACAGGCTTATACTCTTCAAAAAGGAACATATTTCTTTTATCTTCAACAAAATCTTTTACAAGATTTCTAAAATAAACACACTGAATTTTTTTTCTAAAGGGAGGATATGACGTTCCTTTGTTTGGTATGACAACAATTTCTCCTAGACTTTAAGTATGTTGATACGTTTTCCTTCCCATCTGAAAGTAGCATCAGTCACAAATGTGCATTCTAACCGTATATTTTCACGTTAATGGCCACATAGATTTATATACGTAAATAGAACATTTTCTGCTCTTGAATAACAAAGATTAACTATCACCAAAAGACTACTGACAAATGAAAAAATCTTTAACCAGGTAAGTTGACTCACAAAGTACTGGAAACACCGCGACAATAAAATGACTTCGGAAGCAAAAAGCAGCGGAGAGGCCTGTTAGCCGCGATGTAGTAAGACTGGCTGCCCATCTGCAGAGTCCTACTTGCGCGCGAGTGACGCTATTAAATCCCTTGTTACGATGGCGTGACTGTTGCCCTCATGAACCGTTTATTGCCTCCAGCCAAATACGTGGAAGTGCTTTCACAACCGAGGACGGCATTCTTTGCCCTTTTGCTAATGCTCTTCACTTTCATTGCGCCGATCCAGTTCTGATCGCCTTTGCCTAAAACTCTTACCTTGTCCAGACCCGAAGATAGCAAGGAAATATGAAATGATGAAGCAAGGACAGAAGGAACTCGGAGTCGGCGGAAACGACAGCAGGAAGTTACCAAACCTTACAACCAAACCTTACAATAGCAGGAAGGAAAATCACCTGAGAATTATGATCTCATGTAATCAGTGTTGCTTAAGCGTTATGTTATTTCAGCTTTTGAATATCAATAAAAATATCCCTCAAAAATTACTTTCAGTTCAAGAACAACACTTCACACTAAATCAAATCCTGGAATTATCTCCCTACGATGAATAAAGTCTGGATTAGAATGGGTCTCTCACTACTCGACTTATACATTACTCTTGAGGAAAGGTGTATAAACAGGCGTAATTATACACGTAAATGCTTAGTCAGACACATACATTTATCACACACACACACACACACACACACACACAGACACACACACACACATATACATATATATATATATATATATATATATATATATATATATATATATATATATATATGTATACATAAGATATGTTTTGTCCTAATTCACTCAAACTTTTTATCCTTTTAATTGAATCCACAAATACCTCTTAATATCGATTTAATTTTACTTTCGTAATAACTTATGCCTAATGTAAGGTGAATTCAGTATTATGGGATATTTGTGAAGAAATATTTAAATGTATAAAGTCATGTGCGAATTAATAACAAAACTATCATACACAGCCACATATTACAAACGTGTCACTAATCTATTATGGGTCGATATCGATTCTGAATACAGGAACTAAATTCATCAGGAGCATGTGTAGCGGAGTCGAAATCAGCCAATATCTTTCTTGATAGCTGATTGGATATGTCCAGTCATCTTTGATGAAACTCAAAAGCGCAGATTAACTTACCATACATAATTCTCTTCGGTGTAAGTCATTCCCAAGGTAAATGGATTTTATATAAAGGTATATTTGTGACTATATATAAATATAAATATATATATATATATATATATATATATATATATATATATATATATATATATATATATATATATATATATATATATATAGATAGATAGATAGATAGATAGATAGATAGACAGATAGATAGATAGATAGGTACACACACACACACACACACACACACATATATATATATATATATATATATATATATATATATATATATATATATATATATATATATAGATAGATAGATAGATAGATAGATAGATAGATAGATAGATAGATAGGTACACACATACACACACACACACACACACATATATATATATATATATATATATATATATATATATATGCGTGTGTGTGTTTTTTATTAAATTTTCTTTGTATCTTACATTGAGATATGAGCAATCTCCCGCTTGACAGGCGACTAGGTCAATTTTGTCCCAACAAAAATAAATAAATGAGCAGATAAACAAAAATGTTGGGTCTTATACTCTTAAGTATAGATGCGGTTGCCAGCCCACGCCCATCCCCACTAGATCTTAACAACCAATGGCGTCTGTTTTCCTGGTGGTCATCCACAAAACTACTGATGAAATCTCCCGCTGTGAAACAGCAATGTGTGACTTGTCTCATATTTTCTTTCGAGCTATGTCAGTTTAATTCCGCCTATAATGTTCGTGGCCAGCTGCTACTTCTATAGAATTCACATCTGTAATTTGGTCGTTCTGAAATCACTGACTTCCCCATAACTCCCTTGTTTTCATATCCAGTTAATTAGCTGTCTGTAAAAATTGAGAAGACATTCAGGTTATAGGAAACTAATTACCTATTCCCTATAATTCTCGCTCTTCCATTTAATTACCGATCATGAAAGCTCATCTTTCTTCCGGATATTTCCATAATTCTTAACGAAATCTCCAACAAACTTTGGGAGTCTGTTGGGAGCGGCAATGGTCTTGAAGGTGAAGCACGAAAGAAACTAGTCTAAGTGAGTGAGTGACTAGTAAACTCTAGTTTTGTGATAATCACTAACCTGTTATATTTATACAAGCAGCATGACAGGCAAATTCAAGGGGACTTGTCTACCAGGATACAGGCAGCAACTGTGTATTCATCAAAGGTAAAGGCCCTGGAGTAATTGTCACTAAATCATTCTGTCGGTTATGTACGGCAAGTCGTCAGTCACAGCTTGCTGAGTGCTTGCTCTCTCGCGTGCGTGCGCTCGCGAGAGTGTGAGAGTTTGCGCAAGGATATTTCATTTGTGTGTGCGGAACAATGTCGCGGGGTACGTGTGATTGACTGATACCATTAAGAGCACAAGGCCAAGAGAAATGACGTTGTGCTCTCATTATCACATCTGCCAGTGAAACAACCGAAGAGCTACTTATCCACGAGTAGTTTTGATCATGTGAAGATGCCTTTGATTGAGGTATTGCTGATAAATGTGATATCTCGTTACCGGGTCTTATCAATGGCGCTCAAAAATAGCACTGAACCACAAAAAAAAAAAAAAGACAAAGGCAGAAACAACAAGCTACGCTTCTACGTCTTCTATATCGAAATCAGGGTAAAACGATTTAAACCCAACGGCGTAATAAATAACTTTCTTAACCACCCTCCCCCACCATCGCTTTTTCTAACCCACACAGATCTCACGTCAGCGGTGCAAAGGCCAGAATGATCTTATCAGTACAATCACTTTAAACTTGACGGCGGAGTTCGGGGAAGGACGCCAGTACCTTTTCACGGATGAAAAAGTCCTGGAATTGTCCATTTAGGAACTGGGCAATGAAGTACACTTCCGTGGCAAGATTACTTCTTAAAAGAAAAGGTTGAAGGAAATTCTTCATTTCTTCTTTTATTTATTTTTTCATATATTTTTTCTCGGTTCTGAGCAAAATCTTGTCACCGTAGCATATTTCTAAGATCGTTGGTTTTCTTTTTAATTTTCCTTGCTCATAACAAAACGGTAATTATTTTTCCTCTTATGCAGTTTTGGTCATGAGAATACTAACCACCGTAATACAGTTCGCAATCTCTGTAAAGTTTTAACATTTGATTTTTCGCTTTAAACTGGGGCTACAGTAGGCTCAAATTTCCTTCTGTTCAGTCTCTAAAGAATCATTGCAAAATCCAGTGAAATAACATTCTCATTGCACTCTCTCTCGAGGACAGTGTCACTGGAGCACAAGTTCTGATATTTTTTAAGCACCTTACCAACAAATTTTGCAATTTGCACCAAATACCAATAGGTCTACTATGCTGATGGATAATCAAAAACATGTACATTCCTCCAAGAGAGATCACACAAACACGATCAAGTACACTTCCCGTTTGTCAATAATTCGGCTACTTGGTGCTCATGTTACAACACCACGATTCTCTTTTCTTGCAGAACTCCATTTAATTTTTTGCTGCTCTAATATAACGTTCTCATAAAGAAAAGAAAAACATTAAGTCCACTGACAGGTTGCAAGAGGTACAAGTGATACCCATTAAACATCAAAAGTTACTAACAAATTAATCTGACATGGTCATGGAAGGAAGAAGACGCAATCAAGTATACTCTGTTAAGATTACTGTCTTGAATGTAGCTACCTAAAATGCATGATTTTGCGCAAATAACAGAATGAAAAGTGTATCTTTTTTTCTTGAGCAATTTATTCAAATACTAAGTTGCAGCAAATTCAAAACTACCGTACAAAGCTTCTAAATTTGGTTTTGGAAGGTACATTTAACGCTTGACATTTTTATTCTTCCCATCATTAGAAAACACTATCATATTCAAGCTGAACAGGAGCTCCAAGTAACAACTCGAAACTGAAACATGTTGACAGGCACCGCCTGTGATTTCGCAAGGGCATGTATCAGTCATTCCGCCCCAGGTGACGTCTGTATTTTGTCTCGTCCATGGCCAGGGTGAATTTATTCAGCTCAACAAATGTTTGGCAGGAATTCTCAATAGCCTGCCTCCCTTAATGCAATACTAAATGCAACGGCATCCGGTAGAGGAAATATCAACGCTGATTTTATCTTCTTTTAGTCCAGGATGGTTTATTTATTTGGCTGAAGCAAGTGGTGTTAACTCTGTCAAAATAAGCTGTGTTCACTTGATAAATAGTGATCGTATTCCGAAATTTTTTTTTTTTTTTTTTGGGGGGGGGCGCATCATGTGGGCATTACTGGATGGCAGGGAGATTACGAACGGTGAAAAACATCTGAGAACCGATACCAGTGTGACGACAACTTTACTTTCCGTTCATATAAATGTTCACCTTGGCTGCGCGACACCCAAGTGTCTCGCAAAACAGCAAATGTTTCGGATACATACGAAAATATGATACTGCATTTTTAACCTGGTGAGAAAATGTAAACCAAGCAGACAAAATCAACCAGAGTATTATGTCGATCCGAAAATCGTGCGAAAGGAAATACTTCCATAACCACCAAAAATGGGAGAAAGAAAGAAGAATATGACGGAGACAAAATATTTAATATCGTCATTTCATTGTAATAATTCCACTTACGGAACCGACGATGAATGTACCGGGTGTTTCGAAATTAGAGCTCCCCCCTCCACAGAACAAATGGAAAGTTATGAAGTTTTCTGCCATAGCCTATCTCCAAGTACATTATTTAAAATTTCTATTAAGCTATTTTTCATTTTACATTTCTTGTATTTTCAGACTGAGTGACGGAGTTAGATACAGCCATGGCTAATGACTCGGAGGAAATCAGATGGATTGACCGAATCCAGGCTATAACCTTCAGAGAGGCCAGGGATGCTAGGGCATCCTTCATTTCACGTTCCTGGATAGCTAAATACATTAAAAGAGATGAATCCTTTGTTAAAAGAAACTGGAACAAAAATCCATATGACTGTCATCGCGAAAAGAGTGAGAATCTTGGAAGGCCTGAAGTCCTTTCTCAGGAGTCAAAAGACATCATAGCTGAGGAAGTGGGTAGACCAAGAAAGTCTTTACGTAAATTGGTGCTTGAACTAGAAACAAAAAGGGGGAAGAAGAGAAGTTATAGTGCTGTATATCGTGAGTTGAAAAAATCTGGTATCAAGCCATTTCATGTTATCAGTAAGCCCAACATCACTCAGCAAAAGAGAGAAGACCGTGCATGGTTTTGTGGTTCATTTCTTAAAGATTGGGATGAAGCTAACTTTTTCCATGTTGCCACATCAGATAAATTCTTCATTTACACGGTCAGGAAGCCAAATCATAAAAATGACATCGTTTGGGGTGCAAAGTTGGAAGATATCCGCGATGATGTGCGTTATCGCCAAGTTGTGAAATTTCCTGAATGTTTGAGAATTTTCTCTGTTTCACAGCCAAACAGTTAATGTGGATCATCAAAGAAAAAGGAGAGTCATGGAATGGCGAATACTTCAGAGATACTGTGCTTACTGGTGGAGTATTTCCTTTCCTCAAAGATCCTGAAAATGTGTTATATGTTGAAGAAGTCACATTTTTGCAAGATAAGGCGCCATGTTTCAAGGCTCTTCAGACACAAGAGCTGCTGGTATTAATTTCTTCTCTTCAAGTGAATTTCCAGGTAGCTCCCCTGACCTTAATGTGTGTGAAAACATTGGTAGTATCTTAAAGGATTGTGTTGAAGCGCACACAGTGAACTATGATGGTATACCAAGCCTTGACAACCTGCGAAGAGAGGTGACTGAAGTGCTCAGGAAATGGAGTTTGAGTCTCAGCTTTTTGCGATTTGCTGAAATCATACCCTCAAGAATGCAGGCTGTGGTACAGGCAGATGGAGGCCACACAAAATATTAAATACTCAGAGAGAAACTTAAATAAATACTTGTTCTGAATTACTTTTGTTTTTGCCCATATCAATTTTAGTTTATGCTGTAGAGGGGTGGGGGCTCTAATTTCGAAACACCCTGTATAAGAATGGCAGTAAAGTTCTATTATTATTATTATTATTATTATTATTATTATTATTATTATTATTATTATTATTATTATTATTATTATTATTATTATTATTATTATTATTAATTTTTTTGTCTATCACAGTCATCCTATTGGACTGGGTGGTTTTTATAGTGTGGGGTTCTGGGTTGCATCCTGCCTCCTTAGGAATCCATCACTTTTCACACTATGTGAGCTGTTTCTAGTAGCACACTTTTCTGCATGAGTTTTGGAGCTACTTCGGCTTCTTGTTTTTTCAGGTTCATTTTCAGGGCTCTTGGGATCGTGCCTACTGTTCCTATGATTATGGGTAGTTTCCACTGGCATATCCCATATCCTTGTTACTTCGATTTTCAGGTCTTGATACTTATAAATTTTTTCTCATTCTTTCTCATCTACCCTGGTGTCCCACGTTATTGCAACATCAGTGAGTGATACTTTCTTCTTGATTTTGTCAATCAGCGTCAAATCTGGTCTATTGGCACGTATCGCCATATCTGTTCTGATACCATAGTGCCTGATCGTTTTCTATCTCTTCCTCAGCTCGATGTTTGTACCACTTATTACTGCAGGGTAGCTGGCGTTTCTTGCACAGGCTCCAGTGGAGGGCTTTTGCTACTGAATCATGCCTCTTTTTGTACTAGTTCTGTGCAAGCACCGGAATTCGCTTGCTATGTGGTTTATGGTCTCATCTTTCATATTGCACTTCCTGCATATGGGTGAGGTGTTATTTCCATCTATTGTTCTTTGGACACATCTTGTTCTTAGGGCCTGATCTTGTGCCTCTGTTAGCATTCCTTCTGTTTCCTTCTTGAGTTCTCCCCTCTGTAGCCATTGCCATGTTTCATTGCTGGCCAGAACTTTTGTCTGTCTCATGTACTGTCCGTGCATTGGTTTATTGTGCCATTCCTATGTTCTGTTTTTCATTCTCCTGTCTCTGCATATTTCTGGGTCTTCATCTACTTTTATCAGTCCTTCCCATGCACTCCTTGGGCAGTCGTCTTCACTGGTTTTCAGTGTTATGGGTACAGTGCTCTGCTCTCAATGTTGAAGTCCTCTATGCTTAGTAGCCCTCTCACCCGTTCCTTTCGTGTTATGCATAGTCTGTCTGTATCTGCTCTTGGGTGTAGTGCTTTGTGTATTGCCATGCGTTTTCTAGTTTTCTGGTCTACGCTGCGGAGTTCAGCCTTCGTCCACTCCACACTCCTGCACTGTATCTGATTACTGGTACTGCCCATGTGTTTATGTCTTTCGTCATGTTTCTGGCGTTGAGTTTTGACTTGAGCATCGCCTTAAGTCTTTGCACATATTCTTTCCTGATCGTGTCCTTCATCTCTTGGTGTTTTATATCCTCTCCTTCTATTATTCCTGGGTACTTGTATCCTGTTTCATCTATGTGTTTGATGCTATTCCCGTCTGGTAGCTTTATCCCTACAGTCCTTGTCACTTTGCCTTTTCATTATTATTATTATTATTATTATTATTATTATTATTATTATTATTATTATTATTATTATTATTATTATTATTAGGTCTTTCTCCTCTAGATCGAGAACAGGATATGCTGTATATCAGGTTCATTAATAATATTCAATGGTGAATTCTTGTTGATTTTTTTATTTAATAAAATCAACAAGAATTCACCATTGAATATTTTTGTGAACCTGATATACAGATTATTATTATTATTATTATTATTATTATTATTATTATTATTATTATTATTATTATTATTATTATTATAAGCAAATAGGTATTTATGAAAAGAGTTTGAAGGCTCAGGATGTTCAAAATGCTACTGGCTTAGACAGATAAATGTGAGAATATATGGCAATTAAATTTGTATAACCTTACCGATGTGAAATATAATTTTTATCAAAACCTCTCCTAAAATACGATTACACTTTACATATGGACGCTTACTGAGAAAGTATGTATGCAAATATGTAAACGAACTTTCCATATAGATATTTTCCGGAATCTTCCTCTCTACACAAGCAGTGGTAAACAATCTCCAGTTTTTCATTTCGTTATGATCACCATGGTAACCAGTTTCATCACCTTTTAATCTTCGTCTTTAGGGAAATATAAAAAGCTTCTTATATCTAAACATGATTCCAGTGCAGTAAACACTTCCGTGTTAGATACATCACCATCAATAAAAGAAAATGAAATTATTGGAGAGTCTACGGTTCTTGGATATTGAAGATCCACCTGACAACTTCAAACACGCAAAGCATTGACGTGAGATGCAATATACTGTAGTCCCAAGATCCACCGGAGCCAGTGAGGCAGCCTATAACTAGCCACTGGGCCGATCAAGTCTTGGCATTAATTCAAGTAACGAGGAAACAAAACCGGAATTCCAGTTCCTCATCTTCTATAATTTTCCTACTCGGACAAAATATTTATGTCGGTTTCTTTAACTTTAACCATCATCGTCTTAACTTTATTCCATCAGTATCATGTCTGGAGATTATGAGAAAAAATGTTTTTCACTTATGAGTCTTGCGGAAACTTTCACCAACACTGAACGATAAACACAAAAACATGTTTGCGATTCGTTCTTATATCGAAGATGTGGAACCTTAATTCCGAGAAAGAGCTTATTTACAGCATTTAATCCTCGTTTGATTCAATACGTCACAAAAAGAGGTCGACTGAGCGAGATATTAATGTTATTTTGTGGAATCAAATATATCGGTAATCGTAAAGAGAGAGAGAGAGAGAGAGAGAGAGAGAGAGAGAGAGAGAGAGAGAGAGAGAGAGAATTTAACCTTACAAGTTAAATGGACTTTATCACTTAAAGAAAATCATCAATAAAAGAAATACTTAACAAAATATAAAATTTGAATCCAGCGGCAACGCCACATCCACGTGTATTCACATCTGATCAGCAAAGCTACGAACGCATGCTTCAACATCAAAACGGCCAAATAGTACGTTGAAATAATTGTTCATGTTTTAGGATTTAAATCATTAACCATAATACAACATGACTGCTATCCCCCAGAGTGCGAGTTGAGTTATAGTTGACATCCTATCCATTGTCTTCTATTTTTGAATGAAGGTCCTTCAGTATTATTTCATAGAAAAAAAGAAAAGGGTGATGCTTAAAAGTTGCATTGAATAAAATATCACTCCAAATTCCTCGTGTGAATTAATTTTACGTGAATACAAAATCATTTAAATTAATCTGAATGTTTTTTTATAATTTATTTTCTAAGGTGGTAACAATTGTCCCACCATTCAAACCATATATTTTCTAAAGCACGAGCTTCAGTGGTTTTGAGTAGTACCTGTGTCTTTCCCTCCCTGTAATTGGAGTTTTTACACATGAGAAAAGATACCAGCAAGTAAATGCTGACGCTTTGAGTTTTATTTTGCAGGCTGCAGCCAGATACAGATACAAGCTAGCGGTAGCAAAAGAATGATTATATATATATATATATATATATATATATATATATATATATATATATATATATATATATATATATATATATATATATATATATATATATATATATATTGTTACAAGTGGGGCTTGGCTGATGAGTTTATTAAGTAACTAATGTAATTTATGGGGCCCTGCTTCGCCAATGGCACACGTAACCTGTCAATTGAAGCTAAAGTTAACTTCAAAGACAGACAATTACTTAATTGAATAAGGTTGCCAGTCGAGGAACAATGTATGGGATAATAGCTTACTCTGCAACGAATGGATTACATCAAACCCCCTTACTTCCCAATTAGTCCCGACAAAGAAAGAATGTGCGGTGATAGCGAGGAAATTACGTGGACAATTGGACAGTGGAAGAATACTAGTAATCAACGAAGAAACTCAAATTTCTGACGTGGGTTGCTTGGCATGCAACTGACAATCAGAAGTCTAGAAAAGACCCGTTCTACGCCTCACTAGTACCAATGAAACAGTAAGAGGGCAAGCACAAAGAATTAGTTACACACAACGCATGTGCTTCACGCGATAACAAGTCTCTCTCTGGGGCTCAGCTCAGGTCAAAGCTGTAGTCCTGGGCTGTTTTTCTGACGTATGCCTATATGCCTCCGGCAGTCTGAAAATTTGACAAAACTTCGCCGAATGCATAGGACAGAGCAAAAGGAAGCTTAAGATCACCTTCACTACAGGTTACTTGGTAACACCCTCCCTATGGGTTAGGCCCCTAATGCTAAATTATCAGCTACTGAAAGACGTTACTTTTTGAAAACACACAGCCTACCTCTGCCTTAGCGTCGACAGAGACGCCTTCTGTCTTTGTTAGAATGATATTCTTACTAAATAATGCAGAAAGGGCGAAGAGCAGAATATTTATAAAAGTATACAGTATACACACACACACATACACATGCATATATATATATATATATATATATATATATATATATATATATATATATATATATATATATATATATATATATATATATATATATAATGAAGCCACCATTATCGAGTTACATTCACCTTCGTGAATAACTTACGCCCAAAGGGAATTATATGCAAGTACATCTACCCTGGACATGATTCGAACATGTGCCTTTGTGGGTTGAATACAGAGATGCCAGTGTCTTATCTATTCAGCTATCAAGATAGAGGAGTTGAAATCGACTGTGCTGTAAATAGCTATCATGAAAGAGGTATGGCGATTTAGTTGCTAAGTATAGAACCTAAATTCGACAACAAAGTCGAAATTAACTGTTACCTGCTTTGATAGCAGAATGGAATTCACCGGCATCACTAGGCCAAACCAAAAACGGCGTAGGTTTCAATCCTCGGCAGGGTTTGTAAAGTTGTCATATGTTATTTATTGGGTGTACGTAATTCCCAAGGTTACTTGAATTATTTTTAAAGTTAATTATTTTTAAAGTGTGAAAGTCACTTGTGAATTAGTGACAAAGCGAGGTTGTATGTGAACACTATTGTTAATAAAAAGTCTCCAATAACGTGAAGTGTTCACCGCTTCATTTTTTGTAAACGTCCGTCAACATCTTGTGATGCAACTAAATATCCCCCTTAGAGTGTGAATTCAAACGCTAGATCAAACGTTTTATTGCCAAAATAAGCCTCACATCTAAAGTTGTTTAAATAATTTTATTGGCCTTTTTTTTAAATAATTGTATTTGTAATGTCGGGTTGAGCTCGTGGTAAATCCAAATGTTACAGTACAAAGCACAAATATGAAATTCCACGTTGTATATACACGATGAAATAGATCTCACACTTCATGCTTCTTTAACTCTTGAAAGCATTTTTTCATTTAATTCTTTTTTATTTTAGTTTTTATTCGGAATTTTCATTTTCAGGTTCACTCAGTAGAAAAGTCGTTTTGCGTTTGTGGAGATTAAAATGCTACAACAAAAATTGTTTTCAAATGTTGACACTGCGGCTCTTGGCGCACTCACAGCAACTCTCCTGCATTTCCCGCTCAACCAAACCACCCATCTCCTTTTTAGTTTCCTGTAAAGGAAAACTATTGAGATGGCTTTGTCTGTCCGTCCGCACATTTTCTGTCCGCACTTTTCTGTCCGCACTTTTTCTGTTAGCCCTCAGATCTTAAAAACTACTGAGGCTAGAGGGCTGCAAAATGGCACGTTGATCATCCACCCTCCAATCATCAAACACACCAAATTGCAGCCTTCTAGTCTCAGTAGTTATTATTTTATTTAAGGTTAAAGTTAGCCATGATCGTGCGCCTGGCAACGCTATAGGACAGGCCACCACCGTGCCGTGGCTGTAAATTTCATGGGCGTGGGTCATACAGCATTATACAAGATATATCTATTTTCGGTGGTCTTGATTATACGCTGTACAGAAAACTCGACTGCGCCGAAGAAACTTCGGCACATATTTAACGTGTTTTTACTCTCTCCACATAAAAAAAAACCCTTTACGAAACAATTTGATTCAACATCTCACCTACGCCAAAATTTTATTTCACTCCATACTTTACATATATATAGTATATATACAAAATATTGATCCCAACAGCTTCCTCCTCTTTCCGCCATTGCATTTCACTGCCATGCTGCACTTCCATAAAGCATCCAAGCTGAACTACAATAAAGGAAAGATGGCTTCATACATTCAAATATTTGCTCTCATAGACACCCCTTCTGCAGCTTTTTGGTTTTACCCATCCTCATACTATCTTCTCTTTTCATCCTACCATCATCCGATATGTTACCTTCTTCCATTTTGAACGCTAGCATTCACTAGTCCATTTTCTTATTTCCCATTGACCCATATCTCAGTTTATTTCACATTATCTTTCAGTCGTTCCTCCTACAACATGTTCAAACTCTTTTACTACTCTTTTCAGCTGCTCTTTACTTTTGCCAATCAACATCATATCGTCTGCAAACATCAAACATTCCTTAGTCCAACAGAATCCTTTTCTTTCTCCATAAGTTTCCACCTAAAAATCCTGTCAGCATATTCGAAAACGTGTTTTAATTTCAACATGAACGCTGAATTTCTCTCAACAAATAAACCTCCTTTACTAAGAATCAACATCCTTTATACTACATTTCTGTCAAAATCTCTCTTTTGTTTATGGCAACGGAGCAGAAAAGGAGGGTGTTCCAAGATCGTATAATCTCTAATATCCTACGTAACATTTTCATAGCAAAAACCTCAAGTACACTTCTTTTTCTTTATCCTAAAATATAATTACTGTGCATAATAATAATATATGCCCGACTGTACAAATTTACTTTGTTCTAAAAGGCACATGAATGGAATCTTATCTTATTCACACTCCCTTTGCATTCTGTAATACAAAGCAGATATTCTTCCCAGCTTTTCTTTTCAAGCTCAGTAGTGATGCGAACCTTTCACGGGCATGAGATACAACCCCTTTGTAATGCGACGTCTAAATCCTGCAGACGACTGAAAAATAAAACATATTTAATCCATAAACAAAGTCCGATCAGAAACTAAATGAAAACTAATCGGCTTAGCATAAGATTTGGCGCTTACGGAAAGAGCTTACAAAATAGGTGATATCTGGAGATTTATTTTATTTCGGTTTTAAGTTTCAGACAGAGAACGGGAACAATTTATTTGGTTATACATTAAGTTACTATTCTTCGGTGAAAGTTGAATTGAATTATCACAGACCCTATTTTCACACTTCATTAATTAGAATATAATATTAGAGTATTTTTTCGCTAATAATATTAAGCCTTGCTATACTTCGCTGTTGCAGCAACAAATATGGCATTCTTAAATATGCTATTTGTGAATAACAGCTAATCCGCAAAACGGCAACTCTTACAACAAAGCCATTTCCGATACATTAGCATAAAAGCAATCCTGAATATCGTTGACCTTAAACAGAACTTTTACAATGATGGATACTTGGAGTCATGATAAATGCTGATGCTCAAGCAGAGCTTTAACAAATAATAATGACAGTTATTATCATGAATGGATTACCCTGATGAAGACCATTTACAAATAAAGTACTCTGACAGAACACAACTACTGTAATTATAAGGAAGAAAAAGAGCGAAAGAAGAAAAGAATGACACCAGTGAAGAGCATCGAAGAAAATCTGTCCTGGCCATTTGTGCACTCGGCTCCGCGCTCTCCCTGAGGTGAGAGCAGGAAGCACGAATGGCGCTTCATCACCACTTAGGCCAAGAAGTGGAGAGCATCCCAAATGGGAAGAGACGACGATCACGCCAATGGATTCCCAAATGGGAATTCAAACGACAATTTCAGAATGAATTGGAGGTGAGACTTGACGGCATTTCATTCCAACATTTCATCCGCCTGGTTGTATCTTGACGATCGAATACATTTAGGCCTTTAAAGGTTAAAGGTCACCCCACATTGCCAGGCGACGTTCCCCTTTTCATTGCGTAGGGACAGGAGATCCATACGCAGCAGCGCAACAGCAGCCAACAGAATACCCCCTCCTATGTACGCAGTTTGCAGGCATCTCTAAATAGAAGTGTTGTGGCTGGCAGGTACTTGAATAAATAAACATTCACCAAATGTAAGCAGCGTTCATTCATTTCTTCTATTTTCATCTGCATTTGCTCTCTCTCTCTCTCTCTCTCTCTCTCTCTCTCTCTCTCTCTCTCTCTCTCTCAAAACGTAATCACATGGCCTTGCGGCGTAGTGGTAGCGCATCTAGATCACACTGGATGATTCTTGAATCAGACGAGGGAAACAAAGTGGGCCGTTCCCTAAAATCCGGCATGACTCTCTTGAGCTCAGCAGCGAATTATGTACCTAGTTGGTGGTGGTTGTGGACCGACGCGAGAGAGAGAGAGAGAGAGAGAGAGAGAGAGAGAGAGAGAGAGAGAGAGAGACTGCAGACGTAAGTGTTTATTGTTCTGACAAAATGTACACTATCAGAAAACGGGAGGGCCTATGCGAGGTAATTTCTCATCCACACTTTGGTGAAACTATTTATTAGGTAAGTATTCATAAAATATTCATTTCACTTATAGTAAGGTTCCTTGGTAACTTGATGGCATTTTAATATAGTTCTAAATGTATTTTTGCAATTTTTTATACAATAGTAAGAAAGTATGGCGACAGCAGTACTTCCCCTAAGCCTACTGGTCCCCCCAGTTACAGAATTTACATGAAGGGAAGAGCACTAAAATTTTCAAGTTTTGTTGAATTATTATTATTATTATTATTATTATTATTATTATTATTATTATTATTATTATTATTATTATTATTATTATTTTATATTTTGGCTCCTGTGCCCAGATCAACATCCCGATTTCTCCGAACATGTAATCCCTGGTTGCCAGTCAGTAAGTTCAACGTCTGATAATATGTATATAAAAACCCTCAAATAACTTTCTGAAGTATCTTGTGTACAGACAAACACACAAACAAACAAACAGGACCACTTAGTTGGCGGAAGTATTGAATATGTCTAATTGTGTTCCCCTCTTTATTTCTCATATGGTCACTAACTTTGGCGGAAGCTCCTTCAGCAACTTACCTGCTTTGTAGCCTTGCTCTGCATTGCAGCACTGCTCACATTTTGACTGGAAATTCAAATCTTACATTCAGCGAAAAACTCTACCGTCTAATATAACATCTTAAAGTTCTGGAAGGTCTTCCATCCCAATCACCCCTCCACCTCTGGCCCTCGAGGAATCCTCAGGTCTGTCCGCCTAATCTCCTCTAATAGGATGGAGACCTGAGATACAGTCCACTGGATTCGAACACAAGTTCCACGTTCGGAAGCAAGTTAATTGCTTCACCTTCCCCTCCTCCTCCTCCTCCTCTTCCTCCTCCTCCTCTTCCCCCTCCTCCCAGTCCTGAACCCCTTTCTTATCAATGCTCATCTTAAATTACTCCTTTCCCTCCTCAACCTCCTCCTCTTCCTTTTCCGTTTCCCTCCTAATTCGCCCTTCCAACTTTACTATTAATTCCCATATGCTTTGATGGCTAACCTTTATCTCTTTAATGTGATTAAGCAAGGCAGTTATGCTCTTTATTCAAATTATTAATAATACACTGCTACTACTACTGCTGCTACCAATAATAATAATAATAATAAGTGGTACGAACACCAACCTGAGGAAGTGATAGAAAACGATCAGGCAAGATCCTCTGGGACTGTGGTATCAGAACAGATAGGGTGATACGTGCCAATAGACCAGAGGTGACGTTGACTGACAAAATCAAGAAGAAAGTATCATTCATTGATGTCGCAGTACCATGGGACACCAGAGTAGATGAGAAAGGGAGAGAAAAAAATGGATAAGTATCAAGACCTGAAAATCGAAATAAGAAGGATATGGAATATGCTAGTGGAAATTGTACCCATAATCATAGGAACACTAGGCACGATCCCATGAGCCCTGAAAATGAATCTGGAAAAACTAGATGCCGAAGTAGCTCCAAGACTCATGCAGAAAAGTGTGCTACTAGAAACAGCTCACATAGTGAGAAAAGTGGTGGACTCCTAAGGAGGCAGGATGCAACCCGGAACCCCACACTATAAAAACCACCCAGTCGAATAGGATGACTGTGATAGACAAAAAAAAAAAAAAAATAAAAAATAAACAAATATAATAATAATAATAATGCGATATGATAGGTGACAAAATTTTTAAAATAATAAGAAGTGGAAATGAAAATGATAATAAGTATATACACACACACACACACACACACACACAAAATTTTTATAAAATATATTATATATATATATACATAAATATATATATATATATATATATATATATATATATATATATATATATATATATATATATATATATATATATATATATATATATTGTCTGAAGTGATCAAGCACCTGGTTATTACATAAATAATAAGACCAAAAAGTTACCTCACTTCGACCAGATACTTGAAACCTCATAACAAAAATATTAAGACTGAATACTCTAAATGTACAGTGATCCCATAAAACTTACTTATCACTTGAGAAAATCAATCTAACTTTATCAAGTTATGGTTGAGGTAACAACTAATAAGCTATAAACAGACTAAAGGAAAATGGGCATCACTTCAACAAACACTATAACGGTTTCCCTGGTTCTATTTCACCTAGATAATTCTCAGGTGAACAAACAGATATATCACTTACCTTGTACACATTCATTAATTTCTCTAATCACTGGTGGTCAAAATGAAATACTGTGCTTTTAAAACTTTAAACAGACAAATTTATTTCTAAGTTCAAAAGTTATAGCAGAGTTCAAAATCTCAAAAAGATTTACTGTTATCTGACAACAGTGTAAGATTTAAGTATTTCTTAATCAAGATTAATTTACAAAACTTTAATTTATCAAGAAAGCAATTTGGTTGAGTAAGATTCAAACCATTAACTTTCACTCAGGTTTTAACCATATACCTGATTAATCAAACCCAACATGAGTGTTCACCAAAATATTACTGACTGCATTCCATATAAGTATTCTCTGAAATCTCAATAATAAGTATACACTAACAAAATGCTAAGTAATCACCAACACAAAACTTTGGAAAACGCTAATTATAAAATTAGAGTAATATAATAACAGACATATAAGAATGAAATATGCAAAAATGGAAATATACCAACAGCAATTTCACTAAGACAAAAATATGTTTAAAGATATCAATCTTTCAAAAGATTACCTTTACTTTTATAAAAAAGGCTAAACTCACGTCTTTCTAAGACTTTCTCAAAGACAACAATGCCAAGTCACAATCATTTGCACTAGTAAAATACAGTGGCAGCAAGACACATTAGAATTCACTAAAAGAGATACTATCCACCTCTTATCAAAATAATAATTCTCTATCACAATAACAGTACAAAACATATCAAGTAAGAATCTTACCTTCTTCAACAGAAAATAGTAAAACACATTTTCATAATGCTTGCACAATATAAATACCTTAGATCACTCTTACAAAATGTATACACTTTGTGGGTGAATTTAACAAAACTTGTACAAATAGGAGAGCAACCAGTATAACACCCTTATACATGAATGGTAATTGAGAGAGAGAGAGAGAGAGAGAGAGAGAGAGAACCTTACGCCAGCAACCCCTTTGCCTGACAAACTGTTTCTGATTCAGTACTCCTCTTTTATCTTCAAGCCCTCCCAGAATACTCAAAGAATATAAATAGGGAATTCACGGAACACCTTATTCCTCTTCCACGGAATACCTAAAGAATACACACAGAGAATTCTAAGGCTCAGAAGGAAACATGCCAGAGCTCTTATATGTACTGTATGACCAACATCTTCCGCTCACTCAAAACACCTGGGCAAACAGAAAGAAATATTTTGCGACCAAATCCTTGGTCGGCTGTCAGCATGTCAACTTCACCCTCTCACTCCCTCATTCTTTCTACTCAAGGTTATGGAAACATAATAAGCATTGGAAAAGACAATAATTTCAGAATAGGCACATAGAACAAATGTGTAACAAGCATTTGGCCGATAACTGTCAACTCATCAGAGATAAGACAAGAGACCCTTGCCTTTCTTCCTTCACACCAACGACCTGTGCAAATACAGGATGTGGCTAAGTGATAATGGTTCAAAAATATCTCCCTCTTTCTACAGCATTAACACTCAGTACTCATTTTAATATACTGCACAATATATTAAACAAATGAAAAAAAATATCAAAACATATTTCAGAATCACATGATACACAATTTATCTGTAAGAAAAAAACATTTTAAGATCATATCATCATATTTCACAACAAATGACGAATCTGCAAGCAAAACATCAAAAATTTTCTCAAAGACACATATCACACTTGTAGAATGGATTTATATATTATAACACATTATAATATATATATATATATATATATATATATATATATATATATATATATATATATATATATATATATATATATATATATATATATATATATATATATATATATATATATATGTATATATATATATATATATATATATATATATATATATATATATATATATATATATATATATATATATATATATATATATATATATATATATATATATATATATATATATATATATATATATATATATATATATATATATATATATATATATATATATATATATATATATATATATATATATATATATATATATATATATATATATATATATATATATATATATATTACTAAAAGGACCTCATTTAAACTGGATGGTATCAGATGGAGTATTTATTCAGAAAAAGTTACAAGCTTTCTTGGACAAACAGTCTACATTATCAAGTATCCGTACACTTTGTATGGATACTTGATAATGTGGACTATTTGTCCAAGAAAGCTTGTAACTTTTTCTGTATAAATACCCCATTTGATATTATCCAGTTTGAATGAGGTCCATTTTTAGTAATTCTACTAATGTACAGAACATTTGTGTAATTGATAAAGTTAATGTATATACATATACATATATATATATATATATATATATATATATATATATATATATATATATATATATATATATATACATACATATATATATATATATATATATATATATATATATATATATATATATATATTTATATATATATATATATATGACTTTTTATCACACCATGATTTATATACAATCATGAAGCTACAAATGTCGCTTAATATCAAATTCATGCTACCTCGGGAATATCTCCGACGGAGAATTATCACCGAAGGGGAATTTATAAGTGATAAATGGATTGGTATTGCCGGGACGGGATCTCTCGACACAGCACGTACCCAGCAACTCCAGTCGACGATACCACTTTCAAGAGAGGTATAAGTTAATCGCGAGTTTTCTGTACTTATTTTACCTGTCGCGAATGGGGAAATTGTACTGAGACTTGGCAATAACCCACCTCCGTCATGGTAGTTCATTGGTACGTTTGGAAAACGCAGCTTTTTTATGACATTTTTTTATCACACCGTGATTTATATACATTCAGGAAGTACAAATGTCGGTTAATATCAAATTCATGCTACCTCGGGAATATCTCCGATGGAGAATTATCACCGAAGGGGAATTTATAAGTGATAAATATTGGTACTATCGGGATGCGATCCCTCGACACGGCATGCACGCAGCAACTCCAGTCGACATTACCACTGAGCTGTCAAGAGAGTTGCTGGATACCTGCTGTGTCGAGGGATCACGCCCCGACAGCACCAATCCATTTATCACTTATAAATTCCCCTTCGGTGATAATTCTCTGTCGGAGATATTCCCGGGGTGGCGTGAATTTGATATTAAACAACATTTGTAACTTCATGATTGTATATAAATCACGGTGTAATAAAAAAAAGAATGTCATAAAAAGAGCTGCGTGTTCCAAACGTACCAATGAACTACCATGGCGGAGGTGGGTTAATGCCGAGTCTCAGTACAATTTCCCCACTCGCGACAGGTAAAATAAGTACAGAAAACTCGGGATTAACTTATACCTCTCTTGATAGCTCAGTGGTAACGTTGACTGGAGTTGCTGGGTACATGCTGTGTCGAGGGATCCCGTCCCGACAGTACCAATCCATTTATCACTTATAAATTCCCCTTCGGTGATAATTCTCCTTTGGAGATATTCCCGAGGTAGCGTGAATTTGATATTAAGCGACATTTGTAGCTTCATGATTGTAAATAAATCATGGTGTGATAAAAAAAAATGTTATAATAAGAGCTGCATGTTCCAAACTTACCAATGAACTACCATGGCAGAGGTGGGTTGATGCCAAGTCTCAGTACAATTTCCCCATTTGCGACAGGTAAAATAAGTACATAAAACTCGGGATTAACTTATACCTCTCTTAATAGCTCAGTGGTAACGTCGACTGGAGTTGCTGGGTACGTGCGGTGTCGAGGGATCGCGTCCCGACAGTACCAATCCATTTATCACTTATAAATTCCCCTTCGGTGATAATTCTCCGTCGGAGATATTCCCGAGGTAGCGTGAATTTGATGTTAAACTACATTTGTAGTTTCATGATTTTTTGTGTGTGTGTGTGTGTGTGTGTGTGTATATATATATATATATATATATATATATATATATATATATATATATATATATATATATATATATATATATATATATCAACACGACTCTAAGTTTAACGGAGGTTTTAGCTTCCTGTTCTTAGCAATTACCATGAGATGAGGTCGCCACGCCATGCTATAATAAATACGGGAATTGTTGTGTTGATTATAAAAGAATCTCAAAACATGTATTAGACACGTAAAGCAGTAAGCAGACAATACACAACTTTTGGAAAAAACTACACGTCTTTGATATATACACACGCTAACGAAATATTATTTTCTTTTGAAGAGCTACAAGCCTAAAGTAATATAATCTGAGGTCATTGACTACCAATATTTGATCGGTTTAAAGTGATTAAGAACTTATTAATGTATCAATGACAGGCGAGCTTTCTCTAAATCCAATCAATTTACTCTTGGTGTTAGTCAAAGGAGGAATATTAATGAGATAAACAGGAATTAGCGTGACAAAATCCGTCTCGGAAATTCATCATTGATTTCAAAACATTATTGTCAAACAATATGATATATAATAAACATGAAAATTACTAAGTGAATATTTAAGTTCTAAAATTATATACTCAATATACTGTAAAATCACGCGTGTGTGCGGGTATGTTATTGAGCTTACATGTGACAAAAATGTTGCAACAGCAATTATAACAGTGTGAACATGTACTGTAAGTGCACATTCTCAAGGACACTTTATTTTTTCTCTTATTCTTATCATCATTAAAGATCGGTAAATAGTTTCATTGTGTGCACATCAAATATAGATATAATCTGAATCCCAAACATTCTTGAGTTTAAATTAAAATAGTTTTACAATGATTTTACAATGGGACCGCAGCATTATTCTCATATGAAACAGGTAGCTATTGAAACAATAAAAAAATTTTACCCTGAAAACAAAAAATTGATTATTGACCTTTAAAACGAGACTAGTAGATGTCCTATTGCCACTTGTCAATGCTCTCTTGCCACCTGATGTGTAAAGATTAATAAAAATTATTTACTTACTGTTTCTCTCTCTTGGGAAATCTCAGTGAAATGAAGTTTATTCCTCCCTTGCATGGAAAGGCATGGGGAGGTTGTTATGTTAGTAACAATAAGGAAAAAACAAACAGTCTATTTATGGCGAGACTGCTAGCAACTAACATCCAAGCTCATGATCTTCCAGGTCTCAAATTCATGTGCTTAGAGGAATGTTGCGTGAACCCAAATTCCACGTCATTAAAACTGTTGTTTAGGTTTTAATAATGAAAAGGTGCAGGAGTAATGGATTTATTTATCAGGCATTGTTCTACTACAGCCATCACACTACAAATGCTACACCTTAATACTGCAATATTCTACATAGAATTTTACGATTCCGGTTTATTCTCTTCGCTCTTCCTTCCTGAGTCCTAAGAAAATATGTTTTAATATCTCTCTCGGATATTCCACGAAATTTCAAGGAGGAAATGTACCTGCACAAGAATGCATATGACATGTTATTACTTTAGAGGGAGCTGCTACCTTTGCGTCCTTGCCTTTGCTTTGCCCGGGACATAAGCATTTCTTACGAACTTAATAAATGAGTTATCGAAGTATAAATTAATGCAAATTGTTCAAGAAACTAGAACTTGGCAAAAATGATTCTTTCAAAAATTTCATATGTCGTAGATAATGACCTGCTATTTCAAATGAGCGATTCTCTCGTGAGCAATAACAGAAAGAAATTGTTGGGGGGAAAAGTATTTCACAATGCACATAAATTGACACGCAGAAAATCACAGAAACCATTAACTTGAAGAGTTACTTTTCATTGAGACCTTCAGTGGAAAAAGAGAGCTAAGAAATGAAAAATGAATTAAGACCTGCATTTAGAGAATGAATAAAAAAAACAATTAAATGATTATATTGATGCATATATAGCACGAATCTTGTTCACTGGTTTTGAGATATTAGAACCTTTTCAAAGAAAAGTTATTTGCAATTGTTATTGCCTTGAAAAAAATAGATTGCCACAGGTTTGCCCTCTTTTAAAGGGTTAGTGATAACGTTTTTCCATTTAATAAGGTGCAACTTTTTCATTCAAAGGGAATAAAGAAGCAGTTTCTTCATTCACAAAAATGCTCGAAACTTGTTTTTGCCTAAATGGTATGATGCTTTCCTTAATGAAGTAATTTTGGGTAATTACACTGTGATGATTTGTAATGTAAATATGTGAAACGATAACAAAAATTCCAGATACGGCTGTGCCATTACTCAAAGCAACAGCAGAATTTTACATAAAACTAATAATGGAAAAATAATAATAGCCCAGTAAGAAGCACATTTATTGCAAAGCCAGAAAAAATGGACAACTGCGAAAAAGAATGCATATTTTGTATGACACTTTCCCAAAGACAAATATATTTCAGCAGGTTTCTAACTTATTTATACTAATCTCGTATGATTCATGTTGATCACCGTTCTGAATAAATGGGTGTGAAATTCCTTATGTCAAGAAGCAAGTACTGCATTTGAAAAAACCTAGGGGTTGGTGATCTGCTTTGGATGACGCATACTTGTACCAGTTACCTGTTATCATAAATCAAAGTGTACGACCACTGCTGAGGGACACTTGTCCAGTTTATATATATATATATATATATATATATATATATATATATATATATATATATATATATATATATATATATATATATATATATATATATATTATATTTATACTATCGTTTTCCTGTTCGAGTAACTGAGTTAAGAAGAGTC
The DNA here is from genome assembly GCF_040412425.1 of Macrobrachium rosenbergii. Classification (NCBI taxonomy): domain Eukaryota; kingdom Metazoa; phylum Arthropoda; class Malacostraca; order Decapoda; family Palaemonidae; genus Macrobrachium; species Macrobrachium rosenbergii. Next base: position 5,792,050 of record NC_089754.1, on the reverse strand, counting down.
GAGTCAAATTCTTCATTATCCTTGGCTCTTCAAAAAAAAAAAGGGACGGCCTCATGTACTATGATTTTGGATATGAAGATACGAAACAAAAATTACCTTCCATAAACTTATTTTGGCAATCAATGATGACAATTTTGACCCTTTCGACAAACTTTTTAGGTCTAGTAAACCAGATAAGGTACCTGGGACTAGGGTTCTCATCTGTGGCTAATAGTGGGAGTCGTGGGGAAACCATTACCCACCCAAAAATTTTGGAAATGACAATTTATATTGATATTTCAAAAGTGGACCTGTCCTCTCAAACTGGTCCATGGATTTAATGGGTGGAGCAGCTCGAGTTTGTCTGGCTTGTCCGCCAATATAATAAAAAAAAAGGATGATTATTTTTTTTACAAGATAAAACAACGCAACACCAAGCACAAATAACTTTTCACTTAAAATGTTCTGATGTTTGAAAGCCAACGAACAAGATTTGTGTTATATATTTATCTATGTATTCATTTGTTTGTCTTTTTCCGTTTATTCATTCTCTAAATGCGAGTTTCATTTCACGTCCATCTCTTGGTTCTTATGGGGCACCAATAATGTTGGTGCTAACCCTTAAAAATTGACAAAAGGACTAAAATTTTACTGGAGTCATTTGCGGAAAAATTGTTTCCATGGATAGATGATGATGTTTCTTAAGATTTTTATGTTCGTATTTTTGTGTTTTTACAGTATTATGTACTACATGGACGGTTCTGGAACTACCCCATATACCCCTGAACCCCATGATGAGACCTCAGGGAGAAGCTAAGCTAAGTCAACCCTGGGTACAAAATGTTTTTCATCTTCCTACTGATCGAAGCAATGAAAAATCTGGGACAAGGAAAAACCATATTTAATGAGGCATAAAAGCTTCACAAGTGCAACAGAAGTTCTGCCAGGTAATTGTAACACATCAACATTCAACAAACCTTTCATTTTCTCTTTAAAAGCCATGATAAATTCATCTAGAAATTAGAAGTTGTAAAAAAGTTAAATGACCTTAAACAAGCAAACCTTAACGTATTCCTCATAAGAACTCTTAAGCAGTATGAAGGAAATATTCGAAAGATAAGCTACTCAACGAATTTCGAAGCCTTAAATGGTGATTAAAACAAAAGTTGGTAATTAAGAGTCTCCCTGACACATACCCAACTGGACACACACACCCACTCAAAAGATAAGTCTCTATATCCCATCCTTCAGATGATGTTTTGTACTGCCAAATACGTGGTATGTTTGTCATACGAAAGTTAGAGGTGAGCCATAAGTGTGAGTGTGAATAGCGTGGGAATGCTAAGTGAGAATGTGACTTGCAGGAAGGAAGCTCTTAGTAATTACAGTAAAGATCAAAATTCCCTTAGCAATGCAGGATAACAATGCCTTAGACAGGAAATGAGAGACATATTTACTGAAGAGACATTGGAAATAAGAACTACAAAGATACATATTGTTTATGAAGCAATAGTGAGACTGACAAACAACCCAGTCCACAAGTAACCACACACCAACACCTTGAAGATGATACTTAAATTAAATGTTATAAATTCAGACAATTATGTGGGAGCCTTATAAGAGACCACAATCAAAAGCCCCCGAACTCCAGATGAATAGCAGATAAAACTACAAAGAACATAAAAATGAACAAAATTTCCAGATTGTTTAGTCTTAGAGGCTCAACCCCATTGAATGAATGAAGAAACAGCAATGGCAGTTAGTGCATATTTCTCTTATATCTGGAGCAATGAAAAAACACCAGTAGATGAGCCTTCCCCATTATAATGTATGCCAACTGTAAGAGTTCTGTTACAACGGAAACAGAATGGGGGGCAGCACACAAGGTTTAAGATGAGGACGTGGCTCCTGTACCCAAATTACTATCCAATTCTGAGGTTACTAAAACTGCCAGCGAGACCTCCAGAAGACAAAGCGGAAGTCCAAACTTAGAAATCCCTTGCAAAGGGGATTATATCAATACCGCTGAGAATATAAATCGGATATGGTTTCAAGTCTTGTTTTCAAGCATCGGTAGTGCAAATCTACTTCAGAAGAAAATACACATACTGTTTTTTCTACTTACCACCTTGGGATACATTCAGTATGAAGGACTTTAAACGCCCAAAGAGCTCCGTACACCCTTTCTCCCTTGGGGAATAAGAATGTATGCAACCCTCTTTGGGAGACAATCATCCGAAGAGAAACCACCTGTGCACAGTTATTGCGACCAGGAGTATTGCTATATTAAATGCACAGGAGCCAACCAATTTTTTTTTATTCGTGCTGGTACGTTATCAATTATAACAATCAGTAACTGCTTTTAGGACTCAATTATAGATTGTAGTTAGGAGGTGACACATTTCTGATATATTAGCAGTTAATTCCCAAAGTTTATTTATATTTCTCAAAGTTACAAATTTTGGACGTTAACTACAGTGGAATGTGGACAGAGAGGGCGATGTGGGATTTTGTGAACAAAAAATAACCCCACAGTTGCCAATGTCATAAACATTTACTGCCCATGTTGAAGAACATTTATATAAACAAATAATGATACGGTCAGCCAGTTATGATGTCACCAATGTGCTACTGCACTTAACATCTAAACCCATCAACTTCTGAAGTCTTAACATTTTTCAAACATATACAGTATGTGTGAGCGTGTGTGGGTGTGTATGTGTGTGAAATACGATTGACGATACCGTAGAGATGTTTAATTTCATCTCAATATCACCATTATTATTACCATCATGGGTTCCATGTTTCATCGTTATGCTAATAATATAAAATCGTCCTAAAATCATACGAGACGAAAGTCCGATATTCAGATAAATTCCTGTAAATTCCTTGTACTGAATCAGACCCCATAGCAGAACGTCTAACACATTCAATAATTTGTGCTCTTATGAAAATCTACACATCATCATGTCATCCCCCACAGTATTATTATTATTATTATTATTATTATTATTATTATTATTATTATTATTATTGATTATTATTATTATTATTATTGTAGCACGATAACTGAAGAAACAGGTTAGATGAATAAAAAAAAATAGCGAAAAAAAATCACAGGGCAGGCTCCTCACTCACAGCCGTGACACTTAATATCCTGAGACAGGTTGTTTGGAACTTATCACGTTAAAATGCCTGCTAAGTAATTTCAAACTTGGTTCCCTAGTGTAGATAGAAATTATTGAGAGAGAGAGAGAGAGAGAGAGAGAGAGAGAGAGAGAGAATTATTTTAATACTGAGATGCAAAGTACATTTTAAAGAAGAAAGAAAACCTATTCAAAAAATATACCAATAAAACCTCATTGTTTGACTGTTATATAATGGATTAATTAAATTATTCCACTGAAATATCATGCAAAGGACTTACATAGGATAAAGCAAGTGAAAAAAAAAATTGAGACAACCAACGCAAATTAAGCTCAGGGGAAAAAATTAAAGATTTTCTTGGCATCATAAATAAGTATAAAACGAAAAATAAAAATTTTTAAAAATCACTTCGAAAGCAATAGAGGTAAAAAAAATTATCTTAACATCAGTCATACTTTTTTTATTATCATCTTCCAGCTAATGGAAGAAAAAGAGCAGAAAGTGAAGATGCCTTGTTCTTGTATCTCTTCAGCTAAGAAGAACTGATTTTACTTAGCCTAACAATGCCTATAAAACGATCGGAGATACGGAGGAAAAGGTAAAGTTCCAGATAACGGAATGATAAAGTCGAGCAATGATGGCATTCACAACAAAGATTTAGGAAGCCACAGACCTCCATTGAGGCTCAGCAATCATTCCTTACCCCATTCCGGCCCGCCCGCCCCCGCCCCCAAACCCCAACACCACCACCACCAAAGGTCCCTTATCAAGATCCGAATCTCTCCCGAAATCTTATAACTTGTTGCCAAATCTGGATCTGGCCTTTGGTTAAATGTTCGTTTAATTCCAACCGTAGCTCTATGCATAACTTTACAAACAAACTACCTGAACCGAATTTAAAGCCTCCTTGGTGAGGGTCGCAAACAGTGATTACACAAGTAATATGCAGCATTATGTGCCCTTCCCACTTGACAGTACCTGCACACGATACACACATACGTACAAACACACAATAACCAAAGCCGTGATCAACCGTACCAGAAGACTGATAAGTCTCGAACATAGTCACCATCCTCTCACTGGCCATCGTTTAAAGACTTAGAGTTTCAGGAGCGAATAACAGTTTCCTTTCATATCTGATTTGGTCTTAAAACATTCTTATTCCACTGTTGTATATTTATTTTTTTCCTGAAAGTGCTATGGAACATCGAACATTAAATCTATCTGAGAACTTTTTTTTAATGTTCTTATTGTTATAAAAGACATTTATGGAAATTTTTTCAGGGCATGTTTCTCAGAAATTTCATTAGGAAATCAATCAATAGCCGCCCCCAACCAAAAAAAAGTCCTGATTCTGTGTCTATTAATTTATATATTTATGACATCAGTCTAATTTTAAGACTTTGTCTCAATAACCTAGACTTCACGATAATAGCCCGAGATGAAATATTTTCGAAAAAAAAGCCTTACCAACCTCTTTTCTAAAATCAAAGTTTCATAAATCACCAACATCTTACAAGTTTAAAAGCTATTCTTTTCCAAGCAGCCAAACTGCAGTGTCTGTGACCTATCTTAATGAAATCTTGCCAAAATAATTTCGTTCAAAAAGAGCGATTTCCTTCATCAAATGCAAATATCATATACAAATACCGGGAGACACATCCATCGTCAAATGACTGCTTCTGTGAGCTCTTAAAAAAATATTAAACAAAAAGACTTTTTCGGACTTAATTTCATTCCCTCGACAGCAGGCCACCAGAAACACAGAGTAGAAATGTATATACATTTTGTAAACACGAATGCCATTTTCTAAGCAAATTGTGAACAGATGCACACCGATAGCAGAATTTAGTAAATTTTACAAATATTGAGGTTCTTCTTAAACAACAGACTGCAAGAAACACAAAAATAGCGATAATCTCTCTCTCTCTCTCTCTCTCTCTCTCTCTCTCTCTCTCTCTCTTTATATATATATATATATATATATATATATATATATATATATATATATATATATATATATATATATATATATATATATAGAGAGAGAGAGAGAGTAGATATTTTATTTTCTCAGGAACAGATAACCAGAAACACATAGATACCGCAAATCCAATATATTTCATGAATATCAGTTACAGTTCCTCAGCAACACATGACGAGACAACGCAAACGTCAGAAATATACACAACTCGCCAAACAGAATGAAATCTGAGCAACAACAGATAACCGGAAGCACGCAAATGGCAGACCGCCAATAATTTTCGTTCCCGAATGGAGCGCCGATCGACCCGACGAAGCGTGAAAGCAGTACGCCTAGGCTTTGCCGCACAGATTCGTCAGCTTAATGAAGAAGCACTGGCCACACAAGTGATGAGGATAATCCAATTATTTCCCTTCATCATTTTTCCGCTGACTGCACAATTATTCAGCGAAATAACAAGATATGTAGTCATGAAGGTCCTCCTGAGGGCCAACATGAAGGTCGAAAACAGGGGTTTCAAAAAATGAACACCAGCGGAACGGACGATGATGAGATTTTACAATTATTCATTGTGATCAGAAACATAATGGACACAAGAAAGAACAATTAAAGATTGTAAACCTATGCACAATAACATGCGTACCAAATAACTGTCACATTTTTCACCAACACTGTGAAGCAATTAGCTAAGTTACAGTTTAGATACTTTGCATTATTTATATTTTTACTTCAAACACCAAAAAGCTGACATTCGTTTTATATGAGTTATACAAAATAAATATGGCGGAAAAAAGGCATTCCTGGATTCGTAATCGGACTGAAATCTACAACAAAACCAATGAGTGGTTTTCCTAGAAAATATTGGATGTTTTCACCTGGTCTAGTGCAAATCTATCCATAATTTTCCACGTAATTCTACCTACAGACAAACCGATTACAATAAGCAACAACATAACCTTCATGGCAGACAAAAGAACCGAAGGTTTCACTTCATATCTGAAACTTTCAAGTATGATGCCAGAAGTATGTTGCTTTTATTAGCTTTGTTGGGTTTTCCATAGCACGCCTACATAAATAAATATAGCCTACATATAGTTTCCAAGTACTTTCCTTCCTTATAATACTTTGGATGTTATCAGTTTAACAACACGGAATATTTCAAGTGTGAAATCTACGTCTCTGATGTGAGCTTGCAAAAAACCTTAGGAGTCTGATGAGAGCAGTAGTGGGTCGCTATATGAGCCCAGCAGTTACTGACTCATAAATTTAAAAGTAAATTTTGAACTTTTTTTTATCTCTACTTATCTATTTCCCCATGATATTATCTAAAAACTACAGGCACCTCTTCCCTATTCAATAAAGAATCAAAACTGATTGCATGTATATTTGTTATAATCTAAAAAAAAAAAAAAATGAGTGCAGGCAGCAAGTAGTTACTCAACCCCTTCAAAAGTCTTTTGATAATTTAATGCTTGTTCTTTTATTCCGTCACGACAAAATTACTGAAAACTTAAAGCTTGCTATGATATAAAAATTCTTTCCAACACTAAATTAATGACACTGAAAATTCAAATCAATGAACGCGTACTGCTGATGCAGTTGGAAATCAGTAATTTTAAATAAAGGAGCATTTAGTCGCGCGGCTCATTTAATATCAGTAGAATTTTGGTATTTGGATGGTAAATAAGGCTAATGAATTTCTATCTTAAAACAGTCGAATATGAGCAATGCCTTACTCAGTGGGAAGCAAGATTGAACGATCAGATATCAAACAGTGATGGACAAAATAACTGGCTATCCAATATCATTAATAATAAATTTAATACTTGATGATATTATTACTTAACAACAGCCATAACTTACCCATCTATAAATACAGAGAGAGAGAGAGAGAGAGAGAGAGAGAGAGAGAGAGAGAGAGAGAGAGAGAGAGAGAGAGAGAGAGAGATAGAGAGAGAGAGGAAACTGAAATTATCGTTAAAAATGCGTAGGTCAAAATGCTTTTATAGTAATTGGACGCTCTATGTCAAAAATCATTTACTCAACGCGACTTTGTGATATGAAATTATTGACGAACATCTGTATTTTCATAAGGAAATCTTATCAAGGAATGTAATGAAAGTGGAAGCTCGAGTATCTGCATATTATTCATAGATTTTCCGAGACATGTTGATGTTATTCAGCTTCCGTGTTGAATCCACAGAAATAACTACGAGCGCCATTCAAAACGCAGAATCTGTGTGAGTAATTATATACACTAAAATCTGATGTCGAGCTTTTGACATGAAGAACACATCTGCTTTTGATGTTGATGAAATTCAAACCTTAGGTAACATGAATAAAATAAATGAACGGGTGGAAAGGTCAATTAAGATTTGCATGGCGCAATATCTGTACCAGAGTACAGAACAAAGGCGGCTGTCAAGCAGTGGCGAAAAATCCTAATTGTTCCTTTATGAAAGTTACTGCCTCCACTTCCTCGCCGAGAATTTCTCATTTATTCGGCACATCAAAGGCGCACGAGGCATCGAGAACGACCTCATCTGACTGTTTATGCCTCGGCAGACAAATGCCTGGAATGGAAGGATAATACCAGAGGGATTTCCACTACTTAACCAACGTCTTTTATTGCTATATGATACAGCGAGAAATGCCAACGGGAGGAAGGCAGGTATAAATTTCTTCTTCTTCTTCTTCTTCTTCTTCTTCTTCTTCTTCTTCTTCTTCTTCTTCTTCTTCTTCTTCTCCCTTTTTGCCTACAAGAAGCTGTAATGGTATGGGTGCAAAATAGAAATTACTTTTCCTCTCCCTAGTTCCTTATTCTCAAGAAAAAAGATGTAGAAAAAGACGAATTAGGGAAATGAGAAGGTTCAAAATAAAAAAAAGAGCGACAGCGTCAAATATGGTAATGAACCCAGCCACCAGATCCCCAGTTTCTCTCATCATCGTCATCATTACCACCACCTCAAATATGAAGAAAAGAAGTAATAAATGGAATGCAGAAACACGATCTCTCCGTCTCTCTCTCTCTCTCTCTCTCTCTCTCTCTCTCTCTCTCTCTCTCTCTCTCTAATAACGCAAAGGGAATCTGAGGGAAAGAGAAGCAAGAATTAGCAGCATTCCAAGAAGAGACGAGTCCAGGCCCAGAAGCTCTGCTGGAAAGGAGAAAAAGTTGGCGAAGGCATTCCCGACCAGAAATCACCCCGGAGGAATGTAATTATAATGCGAGAAGGAAAGACAGAGGTAATGATCCTGGAATAGTGACACTTTTAATCAAGAGGAAATTACGAAAACTGCCTCAATGAACAATTTTGAAGAGGAAAAAATTCAGGATCCATTTCGGGAAATAAGTCAATGTTGAGAGAGCGTCACTTTAAAATATGAGATGAGGATGGAAAATCACTGAATTTTGAAGGCAGTCAATAATCATCACACTGCGGGAATGGAATGTTCCATGACAGACTTACTTGCAGGAATTGTTCCACTATCTTCATTCGCATCAATCGTGCCATTCTCGTGGCTACCATTAACCTTCATAATATTCATCGTGCTGACCCAGCTTCCAACTGGCACCTCTTAGAACTCTCGAAGTTTGTTTGTCATGCTCATCAAACCCAGCAACCCAAAACTCATAAGATACACCTCCAGATTTGCTCTATCACTCTATCCGTATAAATATCAGACAGGACAAGATCACATTATGACCTTGGCAGAAATCTAATTTAACACTTAACCAGTCACTCTCACGTTTACATATTCTTATCGGATATTTGTTAGTAAGAACACACAACATGTTCACAAAACTGTCTAATCAAAAATAGAGCACTCGGCAGAGAAGATGCTTTATCAAGACTACTGCATCAATAATAAGTGAACTTGATACTAGTTTCAGTTCATTGGATGTTGTTTCACATGAGGAATGCAACCCAACCTGTTCTGTGACTGTGTCCACTGTTCTAAACGTTTTCAACTGGGTAAAATCAGTTATTATGCAATTACTACTATGAATCTTGAACATTGAAAATGATGCTTCAAATAAGTAGCCGACCAGGGAGCTTTCAATTGCCAGAACCTATGAACATGGCTTATGACCTTTAAAATTTTATTATTTTTCCCCGTAGTTAAATACCTACGGGGAGGCTACCATCTGAATTATTATATTGGGTTGCTAATCAAGAATATGAGAGTAAAATTGCAATGTAGTTTAATTTAGTTGCTATTTACTAATGTTGCGTGTATAAAAAGCATCGCCAAAAATATATCAGCCAATTTTCATCGAGATCCCATATACACACAAGTAACAACTTATTTGTAGTCTCATTCCTAACCCATACAGTTCTTCCTTGGTTTTTGTCTAACTTCACAATCAAAGCTATACCGTAAACATCTCCAGGCACACTGCGCAAGCTAATCATCATGTAGACTTTACAATTTACACTATATATATATATATATATATATATATATATATATATATATATATATATATATATATATATATATATATATATATATATATATATATATGCACACACACACACACACACACACACACACACAAATAATATATATATATATATATATATTTATATATATATATATATATATAAATAATATATATATATATATATATATATATATATATATATATATATATATATATATATATATATATATATATAATCTCAGGAATTTTGACTTCAAGAGGATGTGCTGCAGAAGAGAAGCTAATAGTTGATTCTGTTTATGCCAAGAAAGCTGGATATTTTAGCACTTAGTGAGAGAAAGGTGAAAAGGTAGTGTATGTAGAAATGAGCAGTTAAATAATGATTGCGTCTGGGATTGGACTTTTAGTGTCAGGAAGACTGACGATGGTTGAAAGAGCACTGATGTGTCATTCCCGGGATGTCTTGGTAAAATTCAGCGGAATGGGAGTAAAATATATAATAGTAGATATATATTGTTTTGAGTGAAAAGACTGTGAGCGAATCTCTATTTGGCTTCGTTTGAAAATGCAAAAGGATGATGATGCTAGTTGGTTTGATCGCAAGGGTAGGTGACAGAAAGAGCTGGTGGCATTGATGGTAGGCTTCGAATTCCATAATTACATGAGAACGAAGCCTCATGAAACTGCGCTTGGGAAGGGAGTTGATGGAATTGATAAAGACAGTATGTATGACATTAGGGATTCTTGATCTTTATTTTGTCGAAGTCAGAATAGATACACTGTATAAATTCAAGATGAACGGGTGAAATTTTGGCTACAAATGTAAATAAAAGACAGGTATAAATATTAATAAAGAAATGTGAAGCGAATATGAAGAGAAAATGAATGAATTACGGATGTAGCTACAGATATGGAGCTGGATGAAGGAATTGGGTGATGTAACAATACATGATGAGATCATAAGGACTGTGTGATGCAATACAGAAACGAGAGTTTTAATGAAAGATAAAAATTATTATCAGAGGTGCGGATGGCAAAAGAGATCATGTATCAGTATTCAAGAGGACAGAGAGGGCAGTCAAGAAGAAATAAGTAGAGGAAAAGAAGTCTTTCAAAAGAACATACAGTATAGCAGAGGAAAGCACGAACTTTAGGGAGAGTATGAAGTTGTGCCATGAGGAAGTAGATGTAGAAAAGAGTCAATAAACAAACGAATCCCAAAGTAAAACATGCAAATACAGAGATGCTGCCTGGTAGGAATGCAGCCCTGGATCGATGGAGTTGGTATTTTGAAGATTTGTTGAATGAGGAAGATAGAGGAGAGGCTAAGCTAAATCATGGAAAAATGAAAGTGTTAGTGTAAATTTTGATTACTAGTTAGAACGAGTGTTGAGGATGGAAAGAAGGCAATTAAGAGGTTTAAAATGTGAAAGATACCAGGAGTTGATGGGGTGACTAATGAGACGTTGTGGTATAGTGGTGCTAGCGTTACTGAGTGTTTTACCAGTGTTTGTAAATTAGATCTGGTTGAGGGAAACTTATTAAAGGAATGGGCGAGAGGAATAATTGTTCCAGGAGGGAGGAGATGGAAGTTGTATGATAGACTCTGACTGAGAAACTAAGACAAATGACGGAAAGATTGCTTAGGGGAAGAGAAGTGTAGGTTTAGGCCAGGAAAAAGATATGCAGATCAAGAGATATTTATGATTAGTTAAACAGGAGGTTTAAAAGTAAAGGGACAGACTGCATGTGACACACATGTACCTAGATTAAGCTCATAAAAGAACTGATAGGACAAAGCATTCACTGCTCGAAATTGGTAAGAGAATCCATAAGCTTTTGTATAAATGAGCTCGAATAAGGTTATAAGGGTAAATGTAATCCAGGAAGAAGAAAAAAGTATACCTTAGTTAACAATGAATGATATTATGGATAGGTGAAGGAGTAAAATATACAAGATAATGGTCAGCTGAAAAAAGGAGGTATATCAAAGTCTAGGTGGAACAAGAACGGTAAAAGTAGAAATGTAGGAAGTGTTTATTGAACCAACTACCGTTTATTTGGAAACAAATTGTAGATGTTCAGTATGATAATAGCATAAGATGAAATGGATTATAGCATAAGATGAACTGAAAAGACGGGAAACGCTGACATACATAGAAGAAGCTGTAACGATGTCAGCACAGGTGAAAGTATGGATCAGAGTGTTTTGAAATGGTTCGGTAATGTGGAAAGAATGGAAGGCGACAGGGTGGTGCAAGATGAGTACTTGAGAGATCAATGGAGTAGTATGTGTGTGTAGGGGGTGGAGGACGCTGAACACGCTTCATACGAGACCACTGTGTAGGTGTAACTGTGGAAGTTTTCTAGACTTGAGGTTCTCCTACGTTTCATGCAATTAATGAACATGGCAGTGCTCATTGTGGTGCCTTCTCTTTGGAACTACTAATGCCTCAAAGAAACAGCTCACATACTCACATATACACACTTTTCTGTCTGTCTGTCTGTATGTATGTATGTATGTATGTATGTATGTATGTATGTATGTATGTATGTATGTATGTATGTATGTATGTATGTGTGTGTGTTTTCTGGTGTGCACCCGTATGCCACTTGCTTTACAAATGGGAAATCGAAATAGGAAAGAATCATTTACTGTTAACTAAAGTCAACACATTCGCAAACTGGAGCAAGCACAGTTGGAAACGATTTTTGTCCCTTTTCGCCATTCAACAAAGGAGAAACATTAGGTCCATTTCAACAGCATGTGAACTGTGAAACAGCTTGTCCAGGACAAAACATTCACTGTTCGAAATAGTTAAGAGAATCCAGAAGCTTTTGTAACTGTTAAACAAAGAAACAAAAATGGACTAAAGCCAGAGGTTTTAAAATTTGACTGAAGAATATGATGGTTATTAGATAAATACTCATTGAAGCAACGGACATCTAGTGATCTCTGCTGTATTTCAGTAGAGAAGGAATTAAAAATACAAAGGTTTCAAATGTAACATTAATTGACGCCACGGATTAAATAGCTTATTGGGTATAAGACCAGGATTCTAATGCTGATCTCTCTCTCTATCTCTCTGTTGAACTATCCAGCTTTAGAAACTAAATCATTCCATGAATTTTCAGCAGCATAAACTATTAACCTGTATGAGTGCTAAATAAGCCAAACTAAACACCCAGCACATTCCCTGCCAGCATTCTTGGCAGATGTTTGCTTCACCAGGTCCGTTTCATCTTTTTTGACTTTTGTGTAGTATTTATTGTGGAAGCAGAACAATCTGGTGAGAGGCTCCAGAGCCTCAAGAAATATAGTGCTCATTTAGCCCATGGAAATGCCATCAAGATCTCGCGAAAAAGATATACAATGGCCAAATTACACCGACTAACGCTACTTAGCGGAAGAATGCATGAATCGACCTTACGAAATTATTTCAATTTATGTCAGCCTGAGAAAAGGAATGTTGAATTTAATGCATCATCAAATTGGAACAATATGTGTCAGAGAGAGAGAGAGAGAGAGAGAGAGAGAGAGAGAGAGAGAGAAATGGGATTTGGGCAAGGACTTAAATTTTCATTCAGAAAAAACTACGAGCAAACAAGGAAGAGATAATGCCTGATGCAAGTCATGTAGGTTATGTACTAATTCTTTAACATTTAAAGAAAATTTTAGTCATCTGTTGCTCCTCGATGCACAGAGTAAATACTGAATACCAGTTGCAGTGATACAATCTGTATTGAGGTCTTTCTCCTCTAGATCGAGAACGGGATATGCTGTATATCATGTCCACAATAATATCCAGGTGTGAATTATTGTTGATTTTATGAAAACGTTTTTATAAAATCAACAATAATTCATAACTGAATATTATTGTGGACCTGATATACAGCACAATCTGTATTAATATCAATCTCAAGCCTGACAGTATTTTTGGGGTTATCATGTCTGTCATGGTCAGTATCAGTGAATGACTGAACTCCCAGGGCAATGGAAAATAAGGACCAAGCTTTCCTTGCAATCATTTTGAAATATCCATTATGGGAAAGACGTTACTGCAGTTGATGGGTTAAAGATTAGGTTACAACCCTAAAATGAAATAGAATCAGCGGATACGAAAGATTCTTACAATTATTTCGAATGACTGGATGAACTTTTGGAGATCGAGGGACGTTATGTAACCAAAAATGATACAACTACGAAAGAAAGAACTTCTAAAAAATTTGCATTACTTTTTATCAACTTAAAATCCCCAAAAGTATCTCATACGCAGTACTTTTTCTCATCCTCTCTCAAGTAACTATCACTGCGTACATCCCAAGACTCTTTATTTCTTTGTACAAAACATTGAATTTTCAGTCTTTGTTCTCCAGCTTCACTGACTCCGTCGGCAGCATGCAATGCTGTGACCAAACTAGTGGGAACAAAGGTACAGCGAGGAGATATGTCATTCATATTGATGGATTTTAACATATTTTGATTTCCAATGTAATTCTCAATTTTAGGTACTGATATTTCATCAATACGAGGTTCACATTACAATTAATATCGTCACTAAAGAAAATACTCACAGTATTACTGATCGTTTGACCCGTGATTCCGCAAGACAATGACAAAATATAGTGGTGCACTCACAAACACAGGCAAGTTCTTGTTCAATACTTATTCAAGTGCTTCACTTCGGCATCTCGACTTCCAGTGGAAGGCGCGCATTATGGTGCAATGCGTGGAAGGAATCGAAACACTTTGACGCGGAATTAAGTGATGAAATTAGCCATCTGAAACATAAAATCATCTGAAGCCCAGCAGGAGACGCCCCCGCTGTCTTTTTAAACTTGAACTGCTGGGAGTGAATGGACACCTCTTTTGCATCTTTACTGAATTTTCAACTTATAGCTAGAGAAGAGGAGTGTTCTTGGCCCGCTGCTTTTCATATTATGTACGGACAGTACGTGAGTAGCATTTTTTTCATATAATGATGCTTCTTTCCATCGGTTTCATCTCCTGAGTAAAGACAGACCTGTGATTTCAGAAGCGCTTACCAGAAATCCGGCTAAAACTAGTGATCGGTGCAGCTTATATTGTAATTAAATCCTATCAATATTCAAAGTTTGATTGTTTCACATATTGATACCCAAATTTCATTTGCTGTTTCTTTGTCCGTATGCAACTCACTGAAAATTCGTATCTAGTCTATGTCTTCTTCTGCTATACAAGAAAACTGGTATACTAAGAAAGTTTTTCGTGGATTTTTGGAGACCTGTTCATCTTGTGGAAATGTTTTTGTTATTTCATTTTGCTATGTTTTGATTGCTGCTCCCCTGTTTGGTCTTCATAGGCCGAGTCGCACTTTAATATTGTTTGAGAGAAACCTGAGTTTCATTAACTTTCTTTCTTCTGATCTTAGTAGTGATCTCTGGAAACGTCGTTCAATTGGCTCGTTGAGCAAGTATAAAATGTTTCCTAACTCTGACCATCCTTTGTATTCAGATCTTCCAAGACTATACCATCCATCAATCAGTATTCTAACTGACATGTAATTCATTTTAAGTCTGACTTTTCTTAATATGAGATCTTTAATATCACACGTTTCTAGAAGTTTCATTCTTCTGTGACCAAAGTCTGAAGCGATGTTCCTAATCCTGTAGTTGAATCGGTAGAGCTGCAGAAGTTCAAACTCAGTACAAACGCTTTTTGTTGGGCAGACTGAGAGCCTCACCTCATAATATATTTACTTATATATTCTTTCACTATTTTTCTTATTTTTCCGTGCTGGGGATGTTGTAGCATTCCGCTTTTCCAACTACTGCTGGAGCATGGCTTGTGATAATAATAATAATAATAATAATAATAATAATAATAATAATAATAATAATATTAATAATAATAAAAGATTCTCCGGTGAAAAATTTACACTACCAGTAAGATGCGCTCAGTGCCGTTTGATCGCATGATGCGTGCATAGTAGTAAGGTTCGCTAAGATACATATCTTCATCGTAAGTCTGTCCGTTATTCTGTCAGTAACTCCGCTTTTCCCAAATGTATATATTCATTCACAGATGATTTAAAGAAAAAACAACACACATTCCAAAGTCGCAAAATGCAAAGTTGCGTATATTCAATCTACGGCCGTGGCTGACTCGACGGAACTACAAAGAGATGAGGAAGTACGTATTTTCGTCTACTAGTTAGCCACTGTCATTTTACGGCATAAATGTGCAAGTTGTAATGCAGACAAACCCAACGCGTGTAATAATAATTTGCAAATTAGATATGCAAACAAAATGCCGAAGTACAGTTAAACTCTAGTAAATGACCTATTATGGGAACACAAAGAAAGATATGCCAAGAATCGTTTTAATACCTTTTCCCTAAATTTCATCATCTGGCAAACTTCATGTATCACAATGTATGTGTTTGGCCTTCTGAGTCCCTTATTCATGTAATGAACTGTCGCCTCTAATTATTTCTAAATTGATTCGCTAAGAAGGAAACATAAGCAAACGTGATTTACAGTACTGTATAATACATAATACTTTTAAGCATTAGTTGCCTGTGTGTGTGTATATATATATATATATGTATGTATATATATATATATATATATATATATATATATATATATATATATATATATATATATGTATACTAAAATGTATGTATATATGTATACATATATACATACATGCATCCATACTAAAAATCACAAAAATATGCACGTGATTTGTTATCAACTGAAGCCACAGGAAAATCTTGACAAGTAATAATAAAACAGCTGAATGAACACTAATGTTAATGATAAATACATAAAAAGACATTAGTAATAAAATAAATAACAAATAGTAGTGTAGCAAATAATTTAGACAAAACTAAATGACAATCTTGAAACTTTTCACTATTTTACCTATAATAAGAGTGTCTAATTTGTACATACAGGGCTCAAATTTAAAAGTTTTCTGGAATACGTCTTTATACAAGCAGATTCAATTATATTCCTGCTAATATAATAATTACAAAATAGAATTTCTTCTGCCTTTGTCCAGTCAATAGCAAGATGAAAATTACTGAGACGAATAAAAAGGGCACCAGAGTTCTGCCCTGTTCTAACACAATTTACATTTTGGTTTAATTTAGTAGACAACTCTTTTCCAGTTTGGCCAATATATTTCTTATCACATCTTTTACATGGAATGGTATAGAGGCAGCAGGTAGATGAAAATGGAGAATTTTTATAAGCAAATTACATACCGTATTTGAGCTGGTGAAAACTAATTTTACATCAAAATATCTAAGTAGTTTAGGTCATTCATAAAAATTCCTATGGTAGGGTAAAGCCAACATATTATGGCACGAAAATGATTCGCTAACCCTATTTGAATAAAAAGTATCTTTGGCCATTTTTAAGGTCTTGTCCATAAAGATCTTTGGATGCTGAAGTTTTACTCCAGTGCCACAAAATTTGCTTATATCTTCATCAACAAGCTTTTTATTCGTCTCAGTAATTTTCGTCTTGCTATTGACTGGACAAAGGCAGAAGAAATTCTATTTTGTAATTATTATATTAGCAGGAATATAATTGAATCTGCTTGTATAAAGACGTATTCCAGAAAACTTTTAAATTGAGCCCTGTATGTACAAATTAGACACTCTTATTATAGGTAAAATAGTGAAAAGTTTTAAGATTATCATTTAGTTTTGTCTAGATTATTTGCCACACTACTATATGTTATTTCTCTTATTACTAATGTCTTTTTATGTATTTATCATTAACATTACTGTTCACTCAGCTGTTTTATTATTACTTGTCAAGGGTTTGTCTGGCTTCATCTGATAATATATATATATATATATATATATATATATATATATATATATATATATATATATATATATATATATATATATATATATATATATATATATATATATATATATATATATATATATATATATATATATATATATATATATATATATATATATATATATATATATATATACACATATATACATACATTTATATATGCATATATGTATGTATGTATGTATGTATGTATGTATGCATGTATAAATGTATATGTTATCGGCTGAAGCCACACGAAAAGCTCGAAAAGAAACGACAGAGTGCCAGGTACTTCCGTGTAATTAACACATCTTCAGGGAACAAACTGATACAAAGCATAAAACAAGAGAGCAAGACAGCTCTTATAAGAAAAAAAAAATAGAAGGAAGGTTCAACAGGCCATTACAAACAGAAACAATGTTTATCCAGATTACTCAACTGCTTAACACACAAATAAGTCTAATGAAGGCAGGGAACTGCCTAATGGCCGCATCATATGCAGAAATGACTGATAACAAGCTGACTGCTTGTCGATCAGTTTATAAAATAACTAAATTCACAAATATGAACAGTGATAACAATAAAAACAATAACAGTATAAATAAAAAGGCATCACCAATGAAAGAAACTATGGCATGTAACAATAAAACAGCTGAATGAACAGTAATATTAATGATAAATACATAAAAAGACATCAGCAATAAGAGAAATAATGACAAATAGTAATGAAACAACTAGTGTCATTTTCCGTTGAAGTATAAAATGATAATAAGTTTCTGTAGAATCCGAGAAGCTTCACTGAAGCATTGGAATGCAGGGGCATAATTTTATCTGTATTATGAAATTTGTCATTATGATACATAGATAATGACAATGTTAGCTGGGATAGATATTTGTGCCTTATTTACTTTGCGATGTAATGCTGGAATTCAGGAGTATTCTTGATGAAGAGGCTTCCAACCTGGCAATGACTGAAAATGTCGAACGTTTTTCGCCACCCGAGCGTAATTGTGCGCTTGCCAGGATTATACCGTCAAAGCAAATTTGCCCGGAAACCATTTCAGAATTGGTCTGCTTATTAGGCATAAAATATGTACAAGGGCCTGCCTAATTAAACTTTCACCGATGCACTCTTTCAAACTTTTAAATTAGAAACAAAAAGGAGAACGAAGAGTTCTGGGTAACGCTGAAATCGGGGCTTTGTATTTTATTTCTATTAAGCAAACTTGGTATCATTTTATTTTTGGTGCGTATTCAGCAGTATTAAATCAGTTTAGCTGTCGACTTTTACAACAATATTTATTATGAGTAAATAATCTTGTGCAAACCAAACATACATTAACAAAGTACATAAACATACATACATGCATATATATATACATATATATATATATATATATATATATATATATATATATATATATATATATATATATATATATATATATATATATATATATATATATATATATATATATATATGTATGTATATATATATACGCTGTATGTGTGTATATGCATGTAATGAATACATTAACAAAGTACAAACACACACATGCATGCATACATATATAAATACATACGCGATGCATGTGTGTATATTATTCCCACGAGTTCGCGCCTCGCCCAGGGCGATGAAAAATCACAGTTACTGCCTCGGGTTGGGGTCTGTGGTGGGAGTTTGAAACCAACATATTCTTTTGAAGCTTGAATTTCAAGTCAATGGCCCCGTGGGCTCGTTCCAAATGATCTTCACTTGGAAACGCCACTTTATTCAATGGATTAATGACTTCCACTTCTTCATCCCCACTGCTATCACTATGCTAAGGGGTTGGCTGCCTTGGTGTGCCTTTTCCAACTATTCCTATGGAAGGAATCTTCCTCCACTAAACCTTTCTCCAAATCCTCTTTCACTTTAGCTCTCTCCATCTAATCCTCTGCCTCCCTCTCGACCCTCTACTCATAATTTGTTCCACCCTTCCCTCTTCACTCCTTCCTCCTCACTCATCCATACAACATGCCCATACCTTCTCTTTCTCGACTCTTATCATAACAATAATTTCTGTTATCCCAGCAGTTCTATTTTCTTCGTTTTCCAGCCTCTCACACAGTGAGATCCTCAAAATCCACCTCAGCATCCTCATTTCTGTTTGCTCCAGCTTCTGTTTCTCCTTTCTTCTTAATACCCGTAATTCTGAACTATACATCCTCACTGGTCTGTTTATAGTGCAAGAGATCTTTATTTTTATTTCCTCAGAAACTGCTTTTATCCTACCTTCAATCTCAGATCCACATCCTCATTTCTGCCATAAAGTCGATCTTAAGTTTTTTAAAATCTCTAACTTTTATAAACCTAGGCTCCTCCCGTCTTGTACTGTACAAATAATCTATCCCTTCCCTGCTTGGTGGACACCATAAGCTCAGTTCTACCCACATTTACCTTCATACTAACCCTTTCAAGAGATTCCTGCCACTCTCTTATCCTTCTTTGCAGTTCTTCTTCAGTTTCTGCCGTAATCACCATGAGCTATATATAACAGTTCCCATAGACTTTCATTCTGAATACCATCACTCAGTACACTACCAGTAAAAGCAGAAATGGGCTAAGTGCCGATTCTTGGCATAAACCAACTCTACCTTCAAACATTTCTATTTTGCTACGGGCTGTTTGTCATTACTGCTGTTCTTGCTCTTTTTTTACAAATTCAACCAACTTAACCACCTTTTCTGGCATTTCCCTATTTCTTAATCACTAGAACAATATTTCCCTTGGTATTCTATCAAACGCCTTCGCTAAATCTTTAAATGCACAGTAGAGTAGCAAATTAATCAATAGGTTAATATCCATAACCACTTTAAAGAGGATTACTATCATATATACCAAGCTTGCAGATATTGTTAATGAAATTCGTTCCTACTGAGGTCTTATCCTTAACAATGGGGAAACGGATTCCTTACAAAAAGTCACTAAGTTTTGCTGAAGCTTACAACACTAAGGTGAAAGCAGCATTTCGTCACACTGGGACCTTAAATGCAAATATAAACAAGCAACATCTCTTCTCAAAGTTTTCATATAGGTTAATCTTATTTCTAAAGCTGATGGGGACATAGAAATTAGCCAACTACATATATAACTTAAATATATATGTACTAGCTGACCAACCCAGCACTGCCAAGGATAAGTCTGAATGACAACAATATACTATCTCTCTCTCTCTCTCTCTCTCTCTCTCTCTCTCTCTCTCTCTCTCTCTCTCTCTCTCTCTCTTCTCCCTAACACGCCCTCTACTCTCTCTCCCTCACTTCCTCTCCTTTCTCTCTCTCTCTCTCTCTCTCTCTCTCTCTCTCTCTGAACCAACTATTAAATATGAAGGGGCAGAACCGCTTAACAAAGTAATATTTACAGAAGAGGACGTTAAAAATAGAAAAACTAAACAAGTTCAAATCTCCTGGCCCGGATAGGTTCGTCGAAGAGAAATTAAAGAGTTAAAAGAGAAGATAGTTCCTCACCTATATCAACTCTACAGAAAAGCTCCAGAACAACGAAAGGCACCAAAACGATGGAAACTAGGTGATGTGGCCCCAGTTTACAAAAAAAGGTCCAAGAGAAGAGCCAGGAAATTATAGACCAATCTGTCTAACGTCAGTCCCTTGTAAGATTTTTGAGCCCATAATTGCAGACAAAACTGTGGATCACATTAAAGCATAACAATAAATTTTATAAAAAGTCAGAAGCCGAATTTTTTTTCTAATCAAAAGAACTCGTCTGATGGCACAGATGTTAGATAAGGTCACAGTCCGTGTATTGCATTAATTTAATTCAACTGCTAACCATCACTGCGTCTAGGGAAAAAGTATAAAAATAAAGAATATAAAATGCAACAAACAAACATAAACATTTTAAGTAAACAAAATTCCGAGTAAGCGACAACGCTCACAAAATAGGAGCCACACCAGCTACGTTTCTTGTTAGAAAAAAAAAAAGAACAAGAAAGGATAAAGTATGAGCTATACAATCAGTATCTCTCCTGCATCGGAAAAATAAAAGGTCAATGAAACAACTCATATTTTCGCTTGCTTCTGCTTTGGCTTTTATCTTATAGGTACGACTACCCCTGACGCTCTGATCGCTGAATATGCTGGTGGTTGAATATTTATGATGACCTCGGATAGTTATTCGGTAATAACTTCCATATTTATTCAAGTGGTCTGGGAAACCACGCGCCCTTTTTCAGACATTGATTTCAAACAGTATCTCCTTATATATTCTAGAAATTTGGCAGAATTAAACTGAAAACTTTGAAATCTTACTGCTGGCAATTTTATGCGTCATTCAGAATTCAGCATAAGCATTTACAGTTTGTAGCTTTTTAAATCGCTAAAAACAGAACACCATCTGGTTCCCTACTCATGACTGAAATAAGAGGGAGCACATTAGCGTGTAGTGTCGACATCTGCAAAGCATTAACTGTGTCTAAAAATTAGGGGTCAAAAGGAAGTGTAGTAAATTACCTTTCTAATAAATAAGAGTGAGTTAAACACAGTTTATCTAGTTGCCATAAGCCTAAATTACAGGGAATTACAAGAGACCATTATGAGAAATGGGTAGCTAACCCCGCTAAATAATACAAAGCCTCACTGAACAAAAATTGAAGCATCTGTTTATGTGTCAACTCGCATTAGTAAGGATATACATAGCAAACTACTTCCCTAATTCCCTTAAATAAGGTCTAATTATGTCTGAAAATTAATATCACAAACACATAAGCTAAATATTGTCCGTCTAATTCATGCAATATTTAACAATTTTATAATCCCGCTCAGGTTTAACAGATGGGGCCTTTCAGAACCCAATAGTGCAAAAATATTTGTAGCTAAGCGATGTTAAATTAACATTTGGCATCGTATAATAAATAAAAATTTAAACACACACTAATTTTACTTCCTTCCTGAGCAAGTCATTTCTACTTGGACAGTTTGATTCTCAAAAGCAAAAAGATGGCAGCTGACGCAGACTACTTCCACCCTTTAATAGCTAATAATAAATTCCAAGTTCATAAATATTTACTGTAGATGTGCTTTTGCATTGCTGCTGATGAATATATCTATAAAGATATTAAAAGACAAAAAGAGTAAATAAAAAAAGAGAATAACTGTGCTTCTATACGTTGCTATTGGGCTACATAACCATGTTCTTAAACCCTGGGCTTTGTCATAACTTTTGATTAGCAGAGCCAGCTTTTCTTTCCTTGCTTATTGATGAAATACCGTAGATATAAAATTGCTAGATACTGTTGGCCATAAAATGAAAAAACAGACACTGGTGAAATTTCGTTCACACAATAAAGAATATTTCAAGGTGAAAATGGTACACAATCTTTGACGTTCTCTGTACAATAAGAGGAGTTTGACAACTGCCCCGTCCATAATAATAATCTAGATTATTTTGGTGCGGGCACTGTTGACTACGTTCCAAAAAATGAAACCTCTCAAAAAAAAAAAAAAAAAAAAAATACAAGCACAGGTAAGGAGCCAGCGGCAGAGTTTTTCGAAATCTATTAGAATAGTATGAAACAGTGGACACGTAATATACCTGACATTTTTAAATGAAAAACTAGATAAGTAAAAGAAGCTACGGTATTATGGCTATCCATGATGGTCTCCACACGCACACACAGACACACACACATCGAAAATCAATAATATGAGCGCAAATCAAGACTCTGAGATGGTGGTGGACAGAAAAAATATAGCCCTCTTGTAGCCCAGGTCAGAGATGGAACAATAAAAAGAGTAAGGGGTAGTTAGGATTAAAAGCTCTCAGTCTATCTTTCTCCATTTTATGTTTAAAACTATACAAGATTCTTGTTCTTTGATTGAACCAAATCTATCACAATCAATATTAGATGTTTGGTAGATGAATGTTTAATGAAGTCTAAGTTTTAAAAATTTATTTATTCATTTATTTATTTTGCAACATTTACTGTGGAAGTAAGATACTCTGGGGAGTGAGGCCACAGAGCGAACAGATAGCCCCATGGAAATGTTAGAGATCTCGGGAAGAAGAGATACAATGTCTAGATTACATCAGCTCCCCCTGCTTGATAGAAGGACACAAAAAAATGAATGCATTTTATGTTCTCTTGTAAAACTGTGATTCAGTAGGGCGATTCATCAACTCGATCGATCGATTGATCGATCGATCGATCGATCGAGAGAGAGAGAGAGAGAGAGAGAGAGAGAGAAACCGTATTAACAAAACAATTTCGAATTGGTATTGAAATGTGAGACATAACGTCATCCATATAGGCTTCCAACTACTCATAGGTGAACATTTTGAACCATGGACAGGAGTCATCTCCATTCGAAAGACGTAAAAATTTTAGCATTAAGTCGCTGAATGCGAATAGAGCACATCACTACACTAACAATGAGCACTGGTTGACTTTTTTTTATTTCTTTTTTTTTTACTCAACTCTCAAAATTAAAAAAAGAAAGGAAATGAATCAAAGGAAAGGAAATAATAAAAAAGGCAAACACAATGAAATCTTTTAATACAATATTGGATTTCAGCATTGAGGAAACTTAGCGAAAGAGCCCCTCATGACAAATCTGAGCAGGGTTGTGATGCGGCTTTGAAACTTAATGTTATTTGGGAAATGTTTTCTAATTCAACTACCCAGTCGAAGGATGCTTGCAGAAACATGGAATGTCACCATTTAAGGGAAACTGGTTTGCACTAAATGCGATGATGGCCAAGGCAAGACCAGTTACAGTTAAAAATCCTTTCGAGGTATTTAGGACACTAACTCTTCCGTTACGTATTCTATCGTCCCATTTTTCAGCAGATCTGCATTACCGTTTTGGCTTTATCTTTCATTTCCTCTGGACAACTGGTTTTAGGATTATCATAAATTAGCCGGAAATATATAATTCCAATATAAATTCATCTCACTGTACCCATCAACATTAAGTGTAATCTGGAGCTAATTCTGCATTAGCCTGGAAATAAAAATTCGCCTCTGGAATGTACCATTCATTTGAACTTCTGGCTTGCAATTCTTTTTTCTATTTCATCTTTCGATAAGAAGGAATGATTATTTATATATACACAAATGCCTTGTGGATTTCTTCTCACTAGGCTTCATTTTTTACCTTTATTTTCATGCTTACTTTATTTATTTAATTAAATCATAAACACTAAACATTCTGTTAAATATCTGGACTTTTTCCTCTTTTCTTAATGAAGAACTATCAGTCCCTTTTAGAATCCCTTGCTCACCTCACAAAAAGATGCAGCAGCACTTTATAGCACGTTACAATTCAGCCATACTTTTTTATATATTTGCACATTTACCTTTGTATGATTGAGGTTGTGTCGTTCCTCAACAGCTTTCTTTCATAACGACCAAAAACGCTCCCAGCATTTTTCATTTTCCTGTTTGTGACTTACTCTTTTTTGAAATAGGCAGAAAGACGGGCAGCTAAAGACAAAAGGTGATTAAAAGAAGGCAACAGAGAACGGCAATTACAGAAATTATTATCTGATAGACCACTGCACATAATCGTATCATATAAGCCAAATCAATAACATGGTTTCATTATATTATGGTTTTTCCTCCGAATATATTATTTTTTTATGTTACTATAAATTATCTTATCTTTGCTGCCTGAATTTTTTCCGATTTCAAAAAAAAATCTAAACTACATTTTTCTTACTTATTAGGGGCCAAATAAACAATTACTCACAAAAGTTGAACATATTTATTCATAGTAAAGTTTTTTTTTATATAAAAAAAGTACTAAAAAGTCCTCTCAAGCGCATGACAGCTTGGGGACAAAATGTTATTTGCTAAAGAAAACTGAATATTTGTTTTTTCTAAACAAAAACAAGAGGGAAATCAAGTGGTTGACATGAAAAATTAAAGAAATACTCTTTCTGTGATCGTAACTGCCAAAATATACGTAATGGTACTGACCCCCGCCAAAAAAAAAAAAAAAAAAAATCTTGTGAGGCTATTCCTTTGCTTGTTCCTTTATTTGTTATGGAAATCAAGGAAACAGTTCCTCTTAGCATCGCAGCACAAGTGTAGGCTACTCCACACTTGATGCAATACATGCTTACTTTCCCCTTACACCCAGGCAGTTTACATGTCCCTCGGTTTGGACTGACAGAAGGGAAGCGGGCAACGCGGTCTAGTCTTATATTTTAAGAGGTGCCAAAGAAACGAGCAGGAGAAAGTTACTGCTGATTTATTGAGGACACAGGCGGATTATATAGCGGCGGACTGACGTCGCGCCGAGGAATACAATGAGGACCAGGGTGACCTGAGGTCAATAACATTTGACAATAAATACAATGAATAAATACACTCTGAGTTGCAAAAATGCACAATAATGAAGTTGACAACATTCTGATGCATGAGCAAAAAACATATGCCATACAAGTTGTAACAGGTACATAATTACATGGATTAGTTTAAATGATTGGGTATGGCTGATCCTGCGTGACCCGTTATCCTAGGAGCGGCATAGAAAACGGGTCGCCATCATAGAAGACCCGCTTAGCGGGGACTTTACAATATCTTTACAATTTTCTTAGTTGCTTTACCTTTTTTCTTCTTCTTGGCAAAAGTAGCTTTTGCGGAACCTGAAGGCCTTCCTTTTTTTTTTTTTTTTTTTTTTTATATCAGGGATTTGGAAAGTCTGATCTTGAACTCTGAGAGTGTGTTCTGTTTACTGTTAGGAACTCCTACTTCAATTGCCGAGCGTCTGTACAATAGCCAACATTGTACAGTACTAGAGTCATATCTATCAAGTGAAAAATTAATCTATGATTGTATTTCTTTGCTCTAAAGGCCATCCTATAGTAAGAAATTAATTGATCATGCAAATCCACGCCTCCCTTGTTTTTGTTGTAATCTGTGACCATAAAGGGTCTTGTAATCTAACAGTATCTTTGATCTTCTTATCATATCTAGCACACTTATCTACTGGCCATGATGTTGAAAAAGATGACACTAAGCATGCTGACTGTGTGTCTAACCACGTTGCAGCTGGAATGGTAGTGTCTCCAATATTAGCATCCCATTCGTCATAAAAGCCCCGACCTTTGTTATGAGCTGTTTATCTGACTTGAATGCTAAACCTGGTAATCTTTGTTGCACTGTGCCACAGCACCATATCCCCCTAGAAGCAAGATGTTCAATGAGAGGTAGTGAAGTAAAACAATTGTCAAATACAATTTGTGGTTCTTCATGCAAGGTATATTTTCAGCAAGATGAAGAACTGAATTTGAACTTGCTTTGAGGTCCGGAACATCAGGCTTGTTCACAAGTTCTATTTTGCCAGTGTATGGCATAAAGTCATATACCATCCCTTTGCTATCAGCTAAAATGAATATTTTACACCCCCATTTATGTGTGTGTTTTTTTTTTTTTTGGGGGATTATACTGCTTCATTGATGAACGTCCTTTGTTAGGGGACCACCTGCTCATCTACACAAAGATTTTCTGATTATGATAATCATTAGTTTCAGCTTTAGGAACACAATAAGTCTACTTCTAATGAAACTGAAACATAATTCTTTTTAATTGATATCAATTGCAGCAAATTATATCAAGGAATAATAAGCAAAAGATAACAGGGGTCAAAGTAAAAAAAAAAAAAAGTTAGATTAGGTTAGGCTTGGTTAGGTTAGTGTAGGTTTGGTTCAGAGGTTAGGTTGCTTTATTTTAGGTTAGTTTAGTTTAGCTTAGGTAACTTAGGCTAAGCTAGGTTACATTAGGTTAGGTTAAGGTAAGTTTGGCTTAGCTAGGCTTTTTTAGGTTAGGTTAGGCTAAGCTAGGTTAGGTTAGGTTAGGCTACCAAATCTTCCTTTTACAATAAAAGACACAAAAACACTAAAAATTGCACTGTTTTAATATGTATCCTCATAAATATCTGGTACTATGACGAAGAGGACAAATCAGTCCCCTTATAAAAAGTCAAAGGCATGCCTGACAGGCCAAAGAAGTCATTTTTACAAAGTTCACATAGTCTTGTATAAATAAGTGATATGTAACTTTTGAAAACATTTATATACTCTCTGAATGTTTCTACATGTACACAAATTTACTTGAGTTCATATCTCCCCTGGTTTAGGTTCCATTCTTCTCTGAAATTCAGGTTTGATGGAGTGTCAACAATGTTCAGTCACTTCATATAGTTCTCTGCTACACTGCCATCTGGCGTCTGCTTTGAGTAAACAAATTTTTGCCATGGAGAGCATAAAGAGGACAGAAATGTCCAGTCAGGTGCACAACATCCTAGATTAAGAATTAACAGCTTTATGGCCACAGAATCAAAAGAGGACTAAAATGTCCTTTTAGGCAGTAAAGGGTTAAAAAACGAAAAAGAGAAATTTCTAAATTTGAATAAGTTTCTTCGCCTCTAAACCTATACTCTCTCTGGCAAAATGTTTGATTAACAGAGAAAAGAAGTTATTGTGTTTACACAAAAGCTATGCTCCAAATTACTTGATAGAAGAGGACAACACAAACTGTCAAAATAACAGCCATGCATTTAAAAAAGGAAAACCTGTGCCGAAGGAAAGCCACTTTGAACATGTTATGTAGCAGAAAAAAATAGAGATCTAGTTCAAGAACAATTAATCTGTGGAATAGCTTGCCTTAGGCCATAGCTCACAAAGCAGACATGTACAAAACAAAAGGAGAATGCTTCGTAAAAGAAAATAATACTGCGGTAGAAGAAGAGATCCAGTCACAGTTTCCCGTAATGTATTCTATTGTGTAATGCACTGTAAAGAGAAAGAAAAATATTTCCTGATAAAAAATATAAAAACTTTGATGGAAATAAAAAACACCTCACGATTTTACAGTGTTAAATGCGCTCTCTCTCTCTCTCTCTCTCTCTCTCTCTCTCTCTCTCTCTCTCTCTCTCTCTCTCTCTCTCTCTCTCTCTTGCAAGTGTACGCCAAACAAATTCTTGGGAACTAAAAGCCCAGAGATTCTTTCACCTCCTGAGGTTTGATTTATCTTTGATGGAACTAAAAGCTCCAAATTAATAATGGAAAGCCAACCCATTCGCTGCACGCAGTCATGGCAAATGTTTGTTTAATAAGGTCTGTTTCATTTCTTTTTTGTTCATTATTTACTGCATGGAAGAGAGCAATGTGGCAAGAGATGCCACGACCAGATAAGACATACAACGCTCATATAACCCCTTGTGAGTGTTATGAAGATCTCCCCGAGAGATAGGCAACCGCCAAATTACATCCGCTTGCACTCCCAGTGGGAGAATTTTTGAATTGACCGAAAGCAATGAATTCAGTTTATGCTTTCATTCTAAACAGAATAGAGCTCTGTAATTTTACAAAATGGAACACGCAAGAGAGGGACACAGAGAGCCTTTCAGTTGGTCTGGAAACGAAATGACAACTAATTACAGCCTATATTCCATGTCCTGTCCAAGACAATTTCATTTCTTTACAGACAGCATACTTCTATAGTCAACGACTGGCCTTTGATAATTATGTAAACATAAGTGCAAGATTATTTTAGTACAGTACATATTTTGAAATATTATACTTTATTCAAGATCGTAGTGAAAAAAAAAGTAAAAAAAAATAAAATAAAATAAAAAACCAGGACCTTTCCTTCCTGACTCATAATTACTTTCAAAAAGCATATTGACGAAGTTTAATTTGCAACGTCCTCGTACATATTTAAGGCACAATAAGCGGCCTTGTTCCGCGACGATTTTAGAGCAAATTTGCCATGCAAGCAGAATCCTTGCATGTTCGCTGTTTCATTCAGGCGAGCTGAAAGGTTGAGCTTTTTAAATGAATGACGACGGGGAATCTCGACTTCGCGTGGACACCGAATTCACAAAGTAAACAAGGCGCTGATGCCTGTCTCATATATCTGGGTCTTTGAAGCATCTGTAATATGCCTAAGTATGCACTCATTTATATTTTTATCTTAAGCAACAATACATGATCAGGGGCGTCATTTGGGGGCTGGAGGGTCAACTGCCCCCTCAAGACTCAACTTGCCCCCAACAAGCCTCAACCTTGCCCCCTCATCCCCAAGCCCCAAGAAGTAACAACATGTTTTCGTTTTAAATGTGCAATCATAAATATATAAAATTTCTCAGAAATATTATGTTTCTTGATCTTTGTCTGTCTACCAGTGTTGATGAGATAAAACATATAGTAGTGGGAGTATATAATTTCTGCTGAAATACCTTGCTCATGTGGCTTGCTCATGTGGCTTCAAAAACACATAAAATAGCTCAAAAAAAAAAAAAAAAAAAAACTCAGCTGATTAGGCTCGCTTCGCTGGCCAAACCGTCATTGGCCCCCCAACAAAAGTCTGAAATGACGCCCCTGTACATGATCTAAAGTGCACGTTTAGACTTCCATTCGTCCAGCTTTTCTCATCGTTGGCCCCATTACATATACAGAGATTCATAAGGTACGTAACGCCCCGCAATCGCTGCTCTCTTATATGTAAATACATACATATATATGTAGATATAGATATATAGCGATATACATATATATATGTGTGTATATATGTGTGTATATGCACATATATATATATATATATATATATATATATATATATATATATATATATATATATATATATATATGCATGTGTTTACACACACACACACACACAAACACAACATATTTATTTTTCAAGTTACACACTAATTGTATTTTAATGATAGGGACATATTCAACTGAAATAATATGAAAACTTTTAATAATACATGGGACAACTCTACAGCGTTTACGAATCTAGTTCGTCCTTAACTGAATTTGACTCTATACGGCAAAAATGATCAATATTTCAGAACTTTATGCGAATACAATGAAGAAGAGATCGGCTTGCGAGCCATGGAGCGAGAAATAACATAACATAGGAAAAGACCAAATAAACGGCTCAGAGGAGGATGAGAAGAAACAGAAGGAGCACAATGAGACTTTCTTATACCTGGAGTAGAATAATGAGAAAAGTTAAGGAAAGTGCCGGATATATATAGGCCCAAAACTTTTTAAACTTGAGACGAAGTGTGATTGAATGTTGAAAGTTGACCATTTTCCAGAATGACGATCGTCTGACACACAGGTAGGAACGTCTTATCAGAATCAAGAGTCGCGTGGTTATGAGAGAAAATGGAAGCCCAGTTAATGGTGCCATACTTGGCTAAGGGAGTGCTTCCTTAATACGACGACAGCATTAGGTATCCTGCTATGAACATTTCTTCTAGTTAGTCATGAATGCAAATGAAAGGTATTAATCTGAAATAATTCCTCCAAGAAGAAAGCTTTGGAAAGGGAGGGGAATCAGGAGTAAAAATACATCTAAGGAGAAGCGAATCGTTTGGCAGGTGCAATAATGTTTGTCAAAGAAAACTGAAGTGGTTTGCTTCTATTTATAAGTTCAAGAAGGGCCGATGGGAAGGGAAATTCAATGTTCTGAAACCAGAAGAAAACATAAAAAAGAAGGAGCACTCAGAGGAGTAACTTTGAAGGTTTGGATGAATGATTTACACTCCATTTTTATAAACTATCTACATTGGCTAGGCGTGTGGCTTAGCAACTGCCGCGTCATTCTTTGAAGTTTCTCTCAGAAGAATAAGGTAATCCTGAATAATACTATATCCAAAAAATAATAATAACAAAGCAATCTCGCCTGCAAATAGATGACGCGACAAACCTCTATCATACAGATTACCAAATCTGTACCCCAGGTTTCGATTACAAATACAGTCCAACAATAAAATGACTATTATGCCTAAAAAATTTAACAATCAAATGACTTCTCTCAGCAGTTACTCCCATACTTTTATGGTAAGAAAAACAAAATGCTAAAGATGTTCAGTATACCTCTTTAAACAAAAAACCAAATTATATATATATATATATATATATATATATATATATATATATATATATATATATATATATATATATATATATATATATATATATATGTATGTATATATATTTATATATATTTTTTTTACGTATTTCCCTGGGTTTATGGTATTTTACAGGCCGGCAACGGAAACTTTATTTAATTGGCCTTGGAGTTCTCACTTGCGTAAAGGGAAATCGTAAAAAAATAAGAAAAAGGGGAGAATTTAGGAACTGAAGGCTCTACTTCATAAGGAAATGTTACGTAAACACTTGGGCCAAATTAAAGAGTTATATTTACAAAAGCAAGCATTTGAAGGGAAAATGGATAAGTAAATTGATAAAAGGCTTGCAACGCCTGAAGATCCTTCTAAGGGAGTCTTGATTAAAGGTAGGGCACAGGCCAAGATGAG
>NC_089754.1:5745302-5755302 GCF_040412425.1 Macrobrachium rosenbergii | reverse complement strand
GTCCTCAAGAAACATACTGACGTAATTCCTACCAATAGCGACGACAAATATGACAGAAAAAACACGGCAACCATCTCGTCCTCAAAAAACATACTGACGTCCTAAAAATCCAAAATCAGGCGACTAAGGAACGACCATGACAGAGCCGACACGGCAACCATCTCGTCCTCAAGAAACATACTGACGTCCTCCTCCAATAGCGACGACCATGACAGAGCCGACACGGCAACCATCTCGTCCTCAAGAAACATACTGACGTCCTCCTCCAATAGCGACGACCATGACAGAGCCGACACGGCAACCATCTCGTCCTCACATACTCTCTGCTGCTTTGCTGCCAGTCGCAGGTACGGATACCTGCTGCTACTACCCCAACTGACTCGCTGCTACCTTGGACCCGATTCGTTGCTGCCACGAACCTGACTGACGTTGTCAAGCACTCCATGACAGACGTCAACTCACCAGCACGAAAAAGACACAAATAAAGGAGGCAACAACCCACCAAGGGAACAATCGGCAAACGATTGTTCCTAATAATATATATATATATATATATATATATATATATATATATATATATATATATATATATATATATATATATATATATGTGTGTGTGTGTGTGTGTGTGTGTGTGTGTGTGTGTGTGTGTGTGTGTGTATGTGTGTATTTGAGTCTGTGTGACAAGACAGAGTTATGTAAATGAGTGACTCGGGAGTCTGAATATCGGTAAGATGAGGCTCCTCGATACCGTAACATCTCGAAATCATTTTTATTGAAACGAAACGGCCCCAGCCTTTCAATCCTTTCAATGGTGCCTTCTGTAGAATACCTGATAGCTGAGTCTGCATTCATTAAGATCAACTGAATTGGAACGCTCATTCTGTTATTATCTATGATTCTACTATATCATTTTTGTATTTCTTGTTAATAAGAATATATGTTACTTTGTATGTTTCTCTCTTTCACTTGCTAAGCCAACAAATATACTGAAGTTAGGACCGATAAATAAAAACTATAATATTCATAGTTTTCAAGAATAGGTAATATTTTCAGTTTCCTTTATTCTTATTCGTGACTTTAATGTCATCGTAATGTGCATGTAGGTATGAAATTTTAGTTGCTTGCGTACTGTTCGCTGCTAATTAACAAACACACGCACACACACACACACACACACACACACACACACACATACACATATATATATATATATATATATATATATATATATATATATATATATATATATATATATATATATATATATTTATATATATATACATACATACATTTATATATTATATATATATATATATATATATATATATATATGTATGTATATGTATGTATGTATGTATGTATGTATGTATATATGTGTGTATTGTTAATTAGCAGCGAACAGTACGCAAGCAACTAAAATTTCATACCTACATGACACATTACGATGACATGAAAGTCATGAATAAGAATAAAAGGAACTGAAAATATTATCTATTCTTGAAAACTGTGAATGTTATAGTTTTCTGATCGGCGTCGGCTTTATTAGTAAGCCATCTTCAGAAGACTGATGCGAAGTGGTGGAAATTCATAATATACATGCCAGCAAGACCATTCACACGAACATGCAAAAGGTTTGAAACCAAGTATTTGCACCTGTCAGGTGTTTGTAGGCAGAGTTCTATCCTCATTTTACAAATCCTGCACGAGCCCCACTTCCTTTTATATCAGTCCTCTGAAGATGACTTAGCAGTAAAGCTGATACCAGTTAGGAATTACAACTGTTTTCCATTTCTTCCCAGTGGTGCTTGATATAAAAAATCATAATCAGAGTGATCATATATATACATATATATAATATATATATATATATATATATATATATATATATATATATATATATATATATATATATGATGTTTATATATATATATATACATACATATATTATATATACAGTATATACTGTATGTGTGTGTATGTATGTATATACAGTATATTACTAATTTACTACAAGCAAACATTCCTCAAATTTGCAATCAACACAAGGCTATGTTCCGTCTGAAAACAGGTCAAGTTGGCTTCACACCAAGTCGGTATCCATCTCCCTCCCCCTGAAATGGCAGAGTCGACAGTAAATCCATTCCCCTCCACAGCTATCAAGCTAAGAGTTACATAAACTAGATCAGCCCCAACGTGGCTTTTCAGAATTTTATCTGCAGAGAAGTAAGAGCTGCATTAATCTAAACAGTTGTTACGGAGAGAATGTACCTATTTGCAAAGGGTAGGCGATTTTCATCAAGAACATGAACTGAAAGGTTTTGCTGCGAGGGAAAACTCGCAATAAAATAACATCGTTTCAGTAACTCTGAACAGCGTTGACCAAACGCATTTCTTGCCGTTTATTTGAGCGTCTTATTTTGTCTTATTATCAAAGAAGATCTCTCTTTCTGGAACTCCCGAACTCATTTCCATTCCAACTGGTAAAAACAGAGAATGAAACAAATCAAGATTTACTTTTAGCTGCAAATGAAAGAATGATATGCTAAACTTTCTTTCACAAGACAAATAATCTTAAGGTTTTCTAATATTTCACGATTCCGAAGGACCAGTCTTCTCTTGACATAAAAAAGCTGCCAGAATCAGAGTAAGCTGCGAAAAGCCTTTTCTACGCATACTCGGACAATGATAAAAATGGCCCAGAAATGAGTTTCTTGGGTAGCTCAGGATCACTGGTCTTCCTCTCTGGATTCAGAGAAACTTAATCACAATCTCATTTCCCCTCTTGAGAAAATTGCACATGCATTCATTAGAACGTTTGTTATACACAGAGCTACGACCGTATGAGTTATTAGGAAATTTTCCTAGTTTAACACTCAAGACTATGCTTGTAATATGACAATTAGGCCTACAACAAAAATATACGAAAATCAATGAATAAACCTTTATAACATCTTGATTTGGATCCTATTTGCCATATACATGCGCATTTTTTTTAAGTTAGCCTTATAAGTAACAAATTTAATACTTGCCCGTAACGTGCACCCTGTAAGGTTGTGTTGGACTATTCTTGTGCACGGTGCCGTCTAAAATGATGGTCATAAATCCCGTCCCTAAGGAAATTATGTACCAGCCAGAGTCTAGGACTGAGCTACCTTCATTATCAAATACGTTGAAGCCTGAGGTCTGGTTCATTGCCGTAGACCATCGCTGTTTAAGCATGTGATAAAAGTATACGGGTGCTCATTACGTTTCATAATACGTAAATATTGCAAGTCTAGATTCAATTGTTGTCGCTCACATTGGGGTGCTGCCATTCACCGCAGCAGCGCCTCTTACTGCAACTTGATTTATTCTTTGGACGTTTTTCTCTTTTTTAGGGCGGTGGTATTCACATAAAGTTGAAAATGACATTTCTATATGTACATCAGCAAATTAAATGAAAATAACAATGTTTCTTCGGCTGTTCTTCAGTACATAGTCCGTTCTCTCTCCATCCTTCGTTTTCTCTGTACTGAACATGGTACACTAAAACAAATATAACTATTTCTCTGTACTGAACATGGTACACTAAAATAAATATAAGTATGACTATGCAACCATTTTCTGGGGTACAGTTTTTTTTTTTTTTTTTCTGGTGAAGACGCAACAGAAATCCTGTTCCCAGCCCACACCATCAGCGGAAGTAAACTAAGCCTTACGAGGCTGTGGACTTCTTATCTAAGGAGAACTGAAGGAAAGAAATATGACTCAGCTACCCTTTGGCGCCAGACTGCTAAATGCTGTTTTGACTCATCCGTTTCCCTCTCACAATCGGGAAATCCCATAGATCATACCATCATATTTCTGTCAAATGTATAATTGTTCTACAATACTCAGTATATCTGCTTGACGAGTAAAGCAACAAAATAAAGCTTCATGAAGAATATCAGATTTTTACTGTGAACATTCACATTTATCGGAACTACTAAATTACAAAATTATACTATATGATAACTTAGACTTACGCACTATCGAAAATTAAATTTAACCTTTCAGTGTATAAGCATGATGATCAGAGTTCATCACCCGAAAGTAATAATATCAGCCACTTAATCAACATCAACTCTTCACAGACTGAAAATTAATAATAACTTTCTGTGGCACGGTCAGAATACCATCAAATTAAATTGAGTTAAATGAAACTCGCTTCATCCAGTTTCCCTTAAATGTGGATCATTGAGAAAGGAACTCTTATCAGTTAAGCAGCCTTGGTTGCCGTAATAAAAAACTATTAATTTTGGCCGCAAATGGTACAAATGCTATGTAATCTTGTATCCTGAAAATTTTTGCACACAGTTTTACCATGCAAATTGAGACATCATTCGTTAGCACAGTCCAAGGCGCCATGCCCCCTGCTGCCCACTAAGTAAGTATACCAGTGGACCCACACGTGAATAAGCACTAGCGCAAACTTTGCTCAAAAAAAGGGCATGGGGCTAGTACCCTCATCCCCAGAGATGTACTGAAAACTGAAACCCTACCTTTCCGCTACACTGCCCGCTGCATGAGAAAACACACACACAACATACTGAATATATATATATATATATATATATATATATATATATATATATATATATATATATATATATATATATATATATATATATATATATATATATATATACACACATACATATATATATATATATATATATATATATATATATATATATATATATATATATATATATATATATATATATATATATATATATATATATATATATATATATATATATATATATTATATATATATATATGTGTGTGTGTGTGTGTGTGTGTGTAATTTAATAGTTACAATGCCCTCTTAACTTCTCGAAAAAGCGAAGAATTCGAGAAGTTAAGAGGGCATTGTGGTTATTAGAATTACATATGTGTCTGGTAAAAGTGACCAGTAGATTCTACACACACACACACACACACACACACACATATATATATATATATATATATATATATATATATGATATTTATCATATATATATACAATATATATATATATATATATATATATATATATATATATATATATATATACACACAACATGTAAAGATGCATGTTTATTAAGCGAAATATAGATGTAAAAAAAAATAAACTAACAAATCAGAAATTCATCGAAGCTAAAGAGGCCTAGTAATCTACCTTATTACATACATATTTAAAGATGCATGTTTATGCGAAATGTACAATTTTCGACAAATCAAAAATTCAGTGATATATATATATCTACCTTATTACATATATATATTTAATATATATATACAATTTTTCGACGAATATATATATATATATATATATATATATATATATATATATATATATATATATATATATATATACACACACATATACAGTATATAAGAATTATTTCCTAGTAATTGTTACGATATAAAGCATCATAACAATTTTTGGCAAAATATTTTGACATTGGCCCTAGAACTTTCTATATACTAAATTTAGAATGTCGAAAGTTCTGAGGTTAATGTCGAAATATTTTGCCATTAATTGTTATGATATTTCATTTTTTTTACCTTCTAAGATAACTTTGCAGGATTATAGATTCTAAAAACGTAAAAAAAAAAAAATTATTGGCACTGGTCCCTAAAGTTTCTCTGAGCGAATCAGCCAATAAAGAAATTCACACTAAGCGGATATATATTAAGAAAGACTACTTATGACATTTTACAGAATAGTGTATATGTTCTTGGTTAATTTTTTAAAAGTGAAAATTTTACCAAGATGTTTTGTACCAGATCAATATAATTCTCTGCTGATTAAACTTTTTTCACATTTCAGTACCTACTTATTTAAAGTGCCTGCGAAAATAGGACTTGGTGAAAACAGTGCCTTGGAAAAGAGAATTCTTACACTTAAAAGAATAAAGTAAATATAGAATTAATTACAAAGAATAAGTCACACATTCTAATCGGTGGATCAGCCTTTTATCACCTTAGGAGGAAAAATTACTTTTTCATAATATATTGGAATATGCAAGGACGTCGTTATTTTAACTAAATCACCACACAGTGGATGATAAAAGCGCCGGCCCCCAACAAGGAAAATTATGGTCGCTAATAATTACGATTTGCATCCGATTCATAATCAGTAAGATCCTTACTATTTTCATTTAAAAAGTTTCTCCACTGCTCAGCTTTTTTTATTTGCTAGTTCATTAAGAATTCCAATCTAAACCTCCTCGATGCAAAGCAATGTAACCGGTTCAATTT
Source organism: Macrobrachium rosenbergii (assembly GCF_040412425.1). NCBI lineage: Eukaryota > Metazoa > Arthropoda > Malacostraca > Decapoda > Palaemonidae > Macrobrachium > Macrobrachium rosenbergii. The sequence continues at coordinate 5,749,029 of NC_089754.1, read as the reverse complement.
CATGGACACAAGTCTAATTAATTTGATAATCAGATGCGCTGGTAATTGGTTCTTATAATACACCATCATTCAACATTAAGAGGCAGAAGAAGGTAGCATAATGCACATAAACAAAGACGAAGATTTTACCTCCTCAGTAACTCAGGTGTAGACATTAGTAAAACCAAGATCTTATCTGGCTACGGAACTTAAGTCCGTTCCTGGCTCCCAGTTTCCTACTTGATGTTGTTACTGTGATTATCATAATAGTTAAGGTTGTTGCATTAATGTCACGTGAAGTGAATCAACTTTCACCCTGATCTACAAGCTTTTGATCTCAAATTTCACAGAACTTTAACATTCATGTGAACTATCAAAGTCAAAGTCCTTGTTTTGTTTTCCGCACTGCTATTCGCAGTAACTTGCTCGGCATACTGTGGACACGAAGTCTGTACAAATTCTTGACAAAAGAATATCACAAAGGAGCTCCCGCTGAACACATCCTTGTTAGAGGAACTCGGTTGTTCATTGCTAGCAAGACCCTGCTAGGAGAGATTGGCACTGAAGGAGAAAATGCCTCTTTTCCAACTGATTCTCAATTAAATCTCGGTTGAAGTTTCCAGAACTCTTAATGGATATGTTATAGTCCTATAGCATACAAACAATGACCGTCATTATGCTTCCAGACTATCTCTGTGCTAATTAATGATGCTAGCTTGACATTAATCTTTCGCTTTCATTTTTCAGACAAGAGATCTCCTTTTGCTTTAGTAGGTTTAAGACAGTGATTTGTCAGTTTTCAGAATACCACCAGAACTTGAAGGTCATTCATATCCTTAAAGGAAAGAATGGGTGCATGAAACTAATGTATATAAAACACTGAGGCTAAATATTAATAAAAACTTAAAAGAAGTCGAAACAGAGCATTTTGAACAATAACCATTGCGCTGGCGTCTAAATACGATAGTTCGTAAAATTTTGGATCGGCGACTCATTCACCATTCAGTCGCATCTCGGACTTCATTCTGAACCATTGCTCCTTGCACCAAACCCCTCGAAGTCATCTCACTATTTTGCACCATCACAATTAAATCATGGTGGCTTCTTCAAGTCAGCACAGGATACAGCACTTCTGATGGACTATTGAGCTTCTAGGCCTCTCTGTGACCCACTGCTGTTCAAATCAAGGTCTATTACAAATTTCAGTGCAACACTGGCATGAAGCTGCACGTCCCAAGCCAATGCAATGCACAAAATATCTTACCAACATCAAAAAAAAAAAGTTGACGAATTAGGCTGTTTTAACCTAATTACGAAAGTCATCCCACACATAACACGCCAAGTGTCTTCAGTTCAAAATATAAATAATAAAAAATACGTTGCTAAAGGGTTTCACTTTTCCCTGGAATCCTTTTCCTACTCTATCCAAAAGTAAGAAAAAGGACAACAAAAGATTTTTTTGATGCCAAAAAGTGGTCCTAGAAATAAAGCATGAAAGATGAGACAAACAAATTTTAGAGTTCAGTTTTCCTCAAAAAAAAAAAAAATGTGGCAGGGAAATTGTTATTGCCTTCACTGTGCTTCCCTCCTTGCAATTCAGAACAGTAAAAATGCTCCACTGTCAAGGGGCTTCAGAGCAAACAAACGGAAAGATTAGTATGTTGTGATAATATCAACATGATATCACAATTTCAATGCTGTAGTTGCTGCGAGAGAGCAACAGTGACAAGAACGGTGTGAGACAACGCAATTTACAAACCTTAATGAGACCTCAGAGTTAAAGGCGAAAGGTCCATGGTCCAGTTGTTGACAATTGATGATATTTTTCTTACGCTACTGAAAAAATCGTTGAGGAAGCTGTGAGGATAAAAGTGTGTTTATGTTTATGTATGTACGTATGTATGTATATGTGTGTAATATATATATGTGTGTGTATATATGTATATATACATACGTACTTACATACATGTATATAAACATACTTTTATCCTCACAGCTTCCTCAACGATTTTTGCGGCAGCGTAAGAAAAATATCACCAATTGTCAACAACTGGACCATGGACCTTTCGCCTTTAACTCTGAGGTCTCATTAAGTTTTGTTTATATATATATATATATATATATATATATATATATATATATATATATATATATATATATATATATATATGTGTGTGTGTGTGTGTGTGTGTGTGTGTGTGTGTGTGTGTGTATTCCTTAGGAAAAAATATATACATCATTATGAAGCGAAGCTTATGTGAAACCTTTCGCAAATTTAAGAAATTGATGTGCCTGAAAAAGAAAAATGAAACCATATGCGTTGTAATGAACCTTAAGAAAAAGATAATTAGTGATGCATCGACAAACATCGATAGACAATCGTTATAGCTGGAACAAATGCAGTTCCAACTGATTGAAAAACTCCTAGGCGCTTTCCTAAGTGAGAGGCACATGTGGAGAGAGAGAGAGAGAGAGAGAGAGAGAGAGAGAGAGAGAGAGAGAGAGAGGGAGAATCTGAAAGCAAACGAGAAGTGAGAGCTTTTATTCACGATTTCTCAATGAATAAAAACCCATCTGCTCCCAGGAAACGTCCGCGTCCTTCTCCCCATCGTGCTTGCAATCGTCCGTCCATTAGTTTCAGGACATTACGAGAGTCATGCCGCTTCCTTTCTCTCTCTCTCGCTCTTGATGGAAGTGCATTTGCAAAGGAATCGTACATTAACAAATAACCCTCGTCTATTTCTCCGAATTCACATTGGCGTCGGGAACACTTCGTTTCCACTGCATTTAAATTTCGAACTCGATGTATCATCGGATTTTTACGTGGAAAGAACTGGCGCAGAAAAACCTGCGTGAAACTCAAGACCAATTACTTCATGGTACTATTCCGTCATTGCGTCCGGATCTGCTTCTCAGTTTGTTATGGCCAATTGTCCACTCTTCCTGAAGAGATTGCAATCATTCTTTTCCACTTGTATCAGAGAACTGTAACCATCGACAAAAGGGTTTTACGGCACCTTTGACTATCTCCGACTGTTATCCAATTTTAAGGCAAAGTTTGTGCATTCCAAACGGAGATCAAAGCAGACGAACTCGTTCGACTTCATCCAGTCATCGATAAATTTCTCATTCGTACCAAAAGGAGACAAAGGCCAAGTGCGAAAGCCTTTCATTTCAGTAACTAGCAAAGGAAGAAAGACAAAAAAGGATGAGCTAGGAGGGAAAAAGTTATCAGAGAGAGAGAGAGAGAGAGAGAGAGAGAGAGAGAGAGAGAGAGAGAGAGAGAGAGAGAGAGGTGGAGGAGGAGGAGGAAGAAGAGGAGGAAGGAGAAAGGGATGAAGCTTCAAGATGAAGCAAGAGCTTGGAGGGAGGGAGGGAGGGAGAAGGAGCCTTTTAAAGGAAGATCAGAGGATTGCAACTCGAAAAGGCCCCCTGGGAAGGTCAGGGGAAGGGGAGGGGAGAGGAAACCGGCAAGGGGCTCAGGATGAGAGGAAATGGCATGTGAAGGGAGGAGGGTAAGGAAGAGGGAGGGGAGGGGAGGGGGGGGGGGGGGGAGGGGGGGGGGGGAGGGGGGAGGGGAAAAAGTAAGAGAAGACTTGGGCTTTCCCATGGAAATAATGTCAGCCTTTTCCAGAAAATGGAATCTTAACTTTCAATTGCAGTGAAACACGATCTGCCCATCAGGCACCCGCCAATTTCTCGGGAAACTAAATTTTCTTCTGATATTTACAGTCCAGCTCAGACAGTT
>NC_089754.1:5697802-5740302 GCF_040412425.1 Macrobrachium rosenbergii | reverse complement strand
ATTTATGAATATAGCATACGCTAGAATATTCTCCTAACAAAACACACACACACACACAGAGAGAGAGAGAGAGAGAGAGAGAGAGAGAGAGAGAGAGAGAGAGAGAGAGAGAGAGGACTTACTGACTCTTGTGTATCCTTTTGTACAACAGGGTAGCTTAATCTACTGGTCTGGATCATCTCATAACTTTTTCAGTTATCATTTAGTTTTTTTCTTATTTCGTTAAGTATCTTAAGATCCCTTCCTACCATAGCCTTCATTTTCATAGAAATGCTACAGCAGCTTTATATTTACTCATCATAGCAATATAGTTTGTTATCCCTTTTGTAAATATATTTTCAGTATAATTCATTGAGAGCTGTTCGACAATTGTGTGTAAGGCTGAGACAGTCCTGTGATTGGTCTATGTGTGTCATCGGCTACATACCCACAAATTTTACTTTTATTCTCTGTGGTATAAGTGGCGTTACATTTACTACGGCCATCGACGCAAGTACACATGTATGTGTATATGCACATGCTTATACGTGTAAATTTCACCGTATGCATATACATTAAATATCGGAGCTACTATATTAATTAAAAGCTACTCTATTCCAACAGATACGGGTAGAAAACTATTTGCAATAGGAAATTTGTGGGTAGGCCCATGCCCTGTCATTGTCTCAAAATATAAGAATTTAATATGTAGCCCTATGCCCTGTCATTGCCTCAAGTTATAAGAAATTGACGTGTAGACTTATGCCCTGCCATTGCCTCAAAATAGAGAAGTTTGATATGTAGGCCTAATTTCACAACGATATTAACATTTGACATGTAGGATCGATTATGTAGGCCAACACCAATTAAAAAAAAAAAAAAAAACAAGATGCTTGTGCATTTAAGCTGCGCATGATAAAAAAAAAAGATGCAGACAGAATGATCCAAGACCTTCATCATGATATTATATAACTTAATATATCTTTTATTGTAGATATCAACTGCAGACTTCACAACTCCGGGAACTCAAACCTGTGGTGTCATCATTCATGCACGGAGCTCAGCATTACCGAACGGAGTCAAATCCGTACTGGTAATCATTTGGACTGTTAATTAGTGTGACGCCATTCCCCTTTCGAGAGCCAGCCAATCACTGGCGTGCAGTGGGCGGGGCTTAGCTGCAAAGAGCGGTGGATATTGCTACAGTCATTCTAGAACACTTTTGCTTTTGCATCCTGATTGATATTTAAATTGTATAGTTTTAAAAGTCGTGACTCTTAAGATTTTAAGTATAACTTTTGATAAGAAATGGCTTTTGAGAAGCAGATATATAATATTGCTTCTTCTGTTTCTCACAAAGCTGTTATCTTGTGGAAATGTTTTGGAATGTTTAGGGTGAAACTATAATATCTAAGTGTTTTAACTCTTTTATTATTCCTTGAGTAGACTACTGTTCTCTAGGGTAGTCTCAGACTCTTGGATAGAGTTGTCATTAGTCATGCTTATTTTGATAATTCTTAATGTTGACTTGTGGGATAGACGCAAAGTGAGTGCATTATGTTTGTTATACAAATGTACTAAAACGATAAACATCCTCTGCACTCTTCTTCACCTGACCTGACTGTTCTTGCTCACAATGCTGGGCAGGCTGCTGCTGCAAACGGTGGGTCGTTTTTAGCACCAGGTTTAATACTAACCAGTTTGCTAGGAGTTTTATCTTGGCTACTACTAGAATGTGGAGTTGTTTCCCCTAGAGCAATAGTGGAATATTCTGATCCCTAAATATTTAAGCAAGAAGCAAATTCATTCCTGCTCTCTGATGTCTCCTGAATATCACATGTATTGGTTTTATCATCTGTTCTCTAATGTTTATCTATTTATCGCCTTTTCCTTTCACTTGTCTCTCTTTGCAGGTTGATTTCCCTTTGGAGCCCTCTTGGGTCTATAGTAGGTTGACTCTGTCCATAATGGTTTTCAGATGATTAAAAATAAAAAAAAAGTGAATGAGAGTATCCAGAGGCCAGGATACACTAACAACAATTGTATATTTAGAGCAGCCCTGAAGAAGACCATGGACTGATGGTTGAAACAACTGTCAGCTTGGGAATAAATAAATAGCAGTATTGTTGCAGTTTTGTTTATCCCTCTTTGAGGAATAAAAAAAATACTGGAGTAACTGGAGAAAACTGTGTCTTGAAATAATAGTTAAATTATAGTTAAAATGTGAAAAGGCACTTTGAGAAACTGGAGAAAAGACTGTGCTTTGGATTTATAGTTAAAATGTGAAAAGGGTCAACAGCCTGGAAAGATATGGAGAGACTACTCCATCACGAAATGAGAAAGATCATAACAGTGAGGGAGTGCCGCTGAAGGTCTTTGGCCACCCAAACCTGACATTCACCCTTGTTATGAGAAACATTTAACCCCTGGGAGATTCAAAGAAGTCGGAACAAGCATAGTTTACAAGTCTGTCTTTGGAGGGGGATGGAAAGCCTCTCATTACGAACTGCACTTGGCACTAAAGGCTTCTTTTGTGATGAGAAACTATTGTTGGTCTTGGGAGACCCAGGGAGTCACAAAAAAGCTCACTTGAAGATGTGGATTTGAGGGATGCATGGGAGCCTCTCAGTGGAAGCTGTGCTGGACACAGAGTGGCTGAGGAATTCTGACGCTTTCTGGAACTAGTGTTCATGAACAGGTATCGTTTTTCTGAACAATATGGTTTGTGTTAAATTTTTACATTTTTAATCTTATAAATTATCATTTTCAGCTCATGTTTACGGTAATGCTTGGCTACGCTCTCATATATGTTATAATGGAGCTCCACTGTGAATCAGGGTAGCCCTGAAGAAGACCATGGATTGATAGTTGAAATGAGTTGAAAGAGTAAATGTAGCCGTGATGTAACAGTTTGATTTATCCATCCTTCAAATCTGAAAACGTACTGGTACTACATTTGCTTGAGCTCTTAGAGGAATGAAGAGGGCTGTGTCAGAAAATCACAAAGTTGGATACAAAGTTGGATACCTAATGCGAAACTTTAAAATTTGGCTCACTGCTAAGAATCATGTTGTAGGAATGCTCCACTCAACTCTTCATATATTGTTTTCTTAGAATTGTCAGCAAGATCTAAAAACTATAACATGTGACGACTGGGTCGCTGTGATGAGCAAATGACAGAGAACAATAAGTCTGAACGACACACACGTACTGTAAGGAGTAATTTTAGAATATAAATATATGTATACATATGTTTATTTTAATTATAAATAAATAAATAAATAAATAAATATATATAATAAATAAATATATATATATATATATATATATATATATATATATATATATATATATATATATATATATATATATATATATATATATATATATATATATATATATATATATATATATATATATATACGGAAGTGACTAGAATCTTTAAAATATTGACATTCACTCATGCTTGGAAACTTTTTTTAGGGTTCTCAAGGTGCTTTTTCAAGAATGATTTCTAATGGCATTTAGGCTTCATTCATTTTTTTTTTACAAAACTATTTACCTTTGTGGGTTATCGGATTTTTGTGTGCATCTTGCGAAGTAACATGAAACGAAACAATTCGGATAAACTGGGTTTTCCTTTATATTCGAGCTTTAAGTCGGGAGTTTTCGACCCCGAGATTTATTTTGGCTTGTCAAAGGTAGATGAAAACATATGCCATAGAAAAAGGTAGGTCATTAGTTTTGGAGCTAAACAGAGACTTTCACCGTGCTGGCTTCTCGGGCCTCACTGTGACCCAGTGCCACCAACAAACTCCAGTCTGTTTCAAGATTCAAAGTCCGCATATCATAAAGCTATCACGACATAAGGGATAGTTACTTACATGAGAAATTAAGGACACTAGCTTTCTTTCGTGGGGGAGGGGGAGTATCATTTGAACATAAAATGCTGAAACATACTGAAAGAAAAACTCTATGGCAACTCTACGGAAGCGCATTTGTGGGGAGGATGCGTGTGAGGGACAGAAAAAGCGAGGCCCAGGAAATACAATATTCATTGCGTTGAAATTTATGATGCTGCCTCTGCATAAAGCGCAAGCTGTGCGTAATAAACGTATGCTTATTTTAGTTCAGCCTCATCTTTCTCCGTATACTAGAACCCATGCAGGACACACACACAAGACACACACACACACACACACACACATATTATATATATATATATATATATGTATATATATATATATATATAAACATATATATATATGTGTGTGTGTGTGTGTGTGTGTGTGTGTGTGTGTGTGTGTGTGTATGTATGTATATGTTGTGTGCGCGTTTGCATGTTTGTGCCCAATAGAACTAATTAACGAATTTGCTTTGTATGGTATTACGAAAGGTAACTCTGAAAGTAATAAAACAGATTTCTTCAAGTTTTCGTTCGTGCGTGACTTGCTGTCAAGCTGGATCGTTCTGAGCGACAACTATGACACGAGCGCTTGGGTTTCCCTCCTTCCTTTCAGCAACTGTCAATAATCCACAGGTTCCTCGTCTCAAAGACACAAAACGGTTAAAATATAATAAAGCTTCTCTCTCTCTCTCTCTCTCTCTCTCTCTCTCTCTCTCTGTGTGTGTGTGTGTGTGTGTGTGTGTGTGTGTGTGTTTTACAGCCTTTGGCCTTGTAACGATATATATGTAAATCAATCAATCAATCAATTCTGTCCTGGACTAACTCCTCAAGATCTCCCCAACACTCATCTCCTGCTTCCCGCCTCATTGTCCTTAACCACTTCTCCTTTGGCCTACCTCTACCTCTTCTACCACGGACAACCCACCCTGGTGTATCTCGTACTATTCCCTGTCTTCTAAACACATGGCCTAGCCACTTCCAGCGTGAGGACCTTACATACTCATCGACTGGCTGCACCCCTGTTGCTTCTCTAATTCTGCTATTTGATATCCTATCCCTCCATTTAATTCCTAATATTCTTCTCAGCGCCATATTTTCATATAAGTATATAAAATATATAAATTGTTCATAAATGTTTATCTAAATGCATAACAATGGTTTGGTCTAAAAAAATGAACAAATTTTACCAAAATGGTACACTGGATGAGGAGGAAAGAACGAGTACCGAATGCAACATCAAATGGAAACCTGGATTGTTGACAGAGTAAGCTAGAGTTAAGAGTATCATGAAACTAGTTGATAGAAAATGAGACCCAAAGAAATCCGGTGGATGAATTGCTTAAGACAATTATCTAATGCTAAGGTGTTGCTTCCATAGCATAACAGCAGGTTAGAAATGACTGAATGGAGGACGAAATGAAGAGGCAAACAAGGAACGGAAGGCTAATAGGAAAATTCAAGCTCTATTGCAGTTCAGCAAGAGATTCAGGAAAGGAGAAAAATAAAGGCATTCATTATTTTGGAAATAAAGAGAAAATCACTCCAAGAACGTATGGATATTTCAAGGACTGGAAAATTCCATACAAGTGAAACTTGCCTAAAAACAATAGATACTTGATAGCACATATAAAGCTTAAATAAATAAATAAACAAACAAACAAATAAATAAATAAATAAATAAATAAATAAATAAAAATTCTATCAGTGACAAGTCTACAAAAGATCAATGATATAGATAAATTTAGATTATTAACTTTTCAGGTCTTATGTGGACACGCAGGCAAATGAACAAACGAACTAACAAAAGTAACGAAAGTAATCCTGGCTCTCTGAATGTGCGCAGTGCCATTAAGTATGTATTTGTTACGTGGAGACTGCATGCTATTCTTCAAAGCAAGTGGTTTCACTAATCACGCAGTTTCAGCAGATTACCCAAATACGCCCTTATGCTCTTTATACATATTTACTTTTGTTTGACAAGACTTAATGGTCAATTTCGATAATTTAACTTAAAAAAAGGACATTTTTTATCTTTATTGTTGCTTAACCACCTAAAGTGAAAAATCGCACTGCGGACGCAAATGATTGTTATCCAGCCCAGGATCGGGGACACTGTCCCCTTGTAAGAGTAAGCGGAATGAAAGTACCCTGAGGCAAGCAACAAGAACGTCCGCAACCCCCATAGAATTGGAATTGCCGCCTGGACCTTCTTTTATATTGCCTTCGTTTTTGAAGGTAGAAATACATTATTCCATATTATGATACCAAACGATTGCACCGCTGGACTATAGTTTATGTAGCATTTTGTACCAATTTAAATTACACCTAATTGGAGGTAGAGAATACACTTGAACACCATTATTATTATCATCAGTAGTAGTAATTGTAGTAGTATTTATTATTAATAAATAGCGCTGATATGTCATTGCCGCAGTTGGATGCCATAATTAAGGTTCAGCTCTATGGATTTGTATTAGGTACAACTTTACGGAAGCAAAAAATATTTTTGGCCTTTTTCACAAACAAAGCCGAAATTACAATTATACACCAATAGTGAAAAGGGCCTATGTATAACATTTTCAGATCAATAAAGTTAGGCAAAGACAGGAAACTTGGAGGAAAATATGAATCTTCTGTCGCTGCTTTCAAAAAACAAATAAATAAAAAAAGGACACATTACAGCTTTTTCCTGTGCTATTCTTTCAAAGAATCACAGGATTAAAGCTGCACAATAAAGATCTCTGTTAAACATGAAAAGCGAAGACAGACTAATTGGTAAATACTATTTTACGCTAATGCATATGTATTACGTTGACCTGAACACGCCTACCTATATGAATATTTGACACAAATATATTCAAATATATATTTGTGCGTGGAGAGTTATGGGTGCAAATTCAAAAGAGTATGTGTGGCTGTGTCTCTATCTGAGAGAGAGAGAGAGAGAGAGAGAGAGAGAGAGAGAGAGAGAGAGAGAGAGAGAGAGAGAGAGTGTTAAGCGTATATGTTTAAATTCAAAAGGGTATTTGTGTGTATGTGCATGACACACACACGCACACACACACATATATATATACAGAGAGAGAGAGAGAGAGAGAGAGAGAGAGAGAGAGAAGGGATGGGGAGGGGTAGGATTCACGTTCGAATCCTCTTCAACGGCTTCTGCTCCTCTCTCGTACCCCTTGCCATTTCCCTCTGTGCCTTACTTCTCTACTGATATCATCTATCTCTATTTTGTGGTTTCTATCCAGCCTCACAACCTCATTCTTCATCACGTCCATAAACAGCTTTCCCTTCATACAAATATTTCAAGTTTTTTACTAGTTCTTTGCATTTGTTCTGGTATACAGTACACAGTCATCCTCACCTTATATAAAAACAATAGCCATTTAATTTGTTTTCTTTTTAGGCAAAAAGGCACACAGACTGCTTATAAATTTCACCAGTGACAAAACGAAGGCAAGACGACGTTATTCATTTTGCTCAGAGCTCTGGATGAATACCCGTATGTCGAAGGCAATCTAATCTCACTGGCTTCATAATCATTGAAATTCTCGCAAAATAAAAAAAAAAAAAAAAAAAAAAACTCGGTGTAAGTATACGGCCGGTCACTGTATGAATCCTAAAACTAAAATTATGAGAAAGCTAAATAATTTAGAGACAATTAACGTAGTCAACACCAGTATTTTGTGTGGTATCTTCATAGATACACATAGATATCACTAAGACGTGATATAGCACAAATCTTCCATCTCAAACAGGTATATATCTAGTCAGTTATCTAATCTCCGATGGCTGAACTTAGAGGCCTTGAAAGTTATCACATGTATCAAAACGATAATGGAGGACTTGATAGTAAGATCATAAAGTAAAATAAAAACTGACATGGAAGAATTTCGGTTAAAGACACTGGCATTTTCAGTAAACCAAAATTAATACCTAACATTCATATTCTCGGAACAAAAATATTGCACCGGTAGAAAATATTTAAAATGAAATTCCTTTTAAGTAGATAGAATAACATTGAAACAAAAAAATATTCCAAAGATCACAGAATTTATATGATACATACAAAAGCCGCAAGACGGACATCTATTCCATAGAAATAAATAATTCATGAATATTGTAATATGCACATGGAGTAAGAGAAACGAACAAAGAATTAACTTTAGAACTTACAGTGCACAGGCCTAAGGATGTCTGCTTCCTGAAACAAATGAAAGAAATATTTGAGTGATATCATTATCTTTAATAAAAAGCTTGAAAACTTAATTCGAAAGACAAATACAATTTTGCATCTGACTAATATTATTTTGCACCATACAGTCCCAAATCAAAAGATGGAGAATCAAAAAGCTGATGTTTAGCCTACTACTCAAATACACTCCTCTTCCACTGAAAAGCTTGGTTAAAAGTAAAAACACACACACACACACATATATATGTATGTATATATATATATATATATATATATATATATATATATATATATATATATATATATATATATATATATATATATATATATATATATATATATATATATATATATATATATACATATACATATATATATATATATATATATATATATATATATATATATATATATATATATATATATATATATATATATATTTATATTGTCAAGGACATATTCCTCCCTCATGTAGATGCCCGTGCATCATTAATTTTGAAATGCACTTTGCTATTCATTTTGACTGTCAGGCCGGGAAAATTGGCGGGCGACAGGCAGAAACAAGCATAGTTTGAACCAGATCATACTGTAGCTGTTAGCACCAGTGTGGGGCAGTGTAGGAAGCACCGCTCCATCGCCTGATTCTGGGAAACAACAGGCCTCCCGCTTTCAACCCCTTTTCACCCCCATCACGTGATGTGGGAGTATTTAGGTATGGGGAAGGTCAATAGGCATAGTGGGACTAGCCGCCAGGTAGGACCTTAACCTCTAAGTAATTAATATTTAAGGATGCTTTGTTTGCAGGAATTTCGGACTAAAGATGAGGCCCCTACAAGACGCCGCTGGCTTTGGAAGAGCAGACGCGTTCTCATCTCAGTACTGGGCGGAAGCTATCGCCCATCTTCTCAGCTTAAGCTGGTTGAAACTATCGTCGACGAATGGCCGAGTCGATTGTTTGGCGTCGCAATTATCAGACAAGGTTCGTACATCGCAAATAGTCAGTAAACCAGCCCTTTCCCTTCCACTTAAAAACCCCTTAAATTTCCCATTCCTTTAAACTTTCACTCCTTCCTCCACAAAGCAATTTTCCCTTGCTAAGAGTCCTGCTCAGCCTCCCGTATCTCGCCCATAATGTGCCTTGAATTTCAGTAAAGATCCTGTGATAATCATCCAGTTATCCCTTCCCCAGTGCAACTTAAGGGTAATTTAGGCTAATACAAGTGTTTAAATTTTCTCTTTGTGAGATTGCGAGCACGTGCTCTTGTGTTAAAAGCCCAATCAATTACGATTCCCATACTGTGCTTACGTGATTTCCTTATAATTATCTGCTGGGCTACATAGTGGTTAATATTTAACATGTGCAATGTGTAACATTTTATAGGGGGATTCCATTTCCTTCAGTGTGTGCCGCCGTTTCTACTCCAGAACCTCTCCTGCAGGAGAGACCCGCCGTTCTATTGCGCCCTGTGTCCGATAATTCTGACTGCCTTTCAAATCCTGAAACTATTCCTGGTCGCAGTCCGATCCCTGAAGTCTGTTGTGGCCCCGCCAAATTTTGTATGAATTATTTTTCCCCATCCTGGAGTTCAACCCTTCACAATAATTAACGAAACACCCTTTCATGTAATTTTGGCCTAATAGTGCAGCAGATTGCTGTAAAAATCGTTCTGATAGTGAAACAAGCATGAAATTTGGCACAAACATTCCTAAGACTACGCTCTCTTAGCCAATCACTGCCACCTGAAAATCCAAGATGGCGGCTATTTTCAAAATGGCCGCCATCTATGTTGAGATTCACTGGTTTGGGAGCATCTATTTGATGGAATATGCCAGTTTTTTTTTTTTTTTAAACCTCGACTTTTAGGTTATAAAAATGTTCCATACCACACATTTTATTGAAAACCCTTACTAAATGAATTGTAAACCAAGATGGCGTACAAAATGGTTGCCATAAAAGTTTTTCTATCCACAGCGCTAGCAGACATAGAGACCAACTGTTTTTATTTAATGGTATATTCATGTGATCAGACAGTTTAACTAATATGCTATTTTCAACTGAAATAGTAATGGTATGGTCACATACAACATTGTGTCTAAGACTGTAACCATAAAAGAAAAGAAGAGAAATACGGACTAAACGCAACCAATCTATGTATAGGTCTCTCAACCTACACCTTTGAAAAATTCGAGGATAAGAAGGTAGGCATAGCATGACACGTTGGATGCTCAAGCTAGATTATCTACTGAAGAGAGGGCAATATTTATCTAGACTTCACATTTGCAAGTGCACAGAGCTGTGCAGGGAAGACCCAGCTTGTAGCACTTGCACCTTTCCCGACAGCCTGCTTTGCATCCACATTTGGTAAGCTGTTGGCAACTCTTGGCTAAGGGCGAGTTGGTTGTCCAGAGGACTTGCCATGCTTCACCAGACTTTGCCATCCCCACTCAGCAGGGTTCTCTGGCTGTGGCTGACACTGGGTGGCCTGCCCCCACACACAACCAGCCTGGAACGCAGCACGCTTGGTGTGTTGGAGGAGAGCTCCTGGTTGGTGGAATGGCCTCATATGCCCTTTGTTTTCTGGCAAACATATCAAGTCTAGCCTCATCCACAGTGCCAGCAGTGCTGGATCTTTCATACATAAGTATGACAAACCTCTCCAGGACCTTCAGGTCACTCTTCCACTCTGAGAGGGTAGTGACTCAGTTTGGAGAACACAGTGGAGGCCTCTGGAAAGATGTTCCATGTCTGCCAGGCGGTCTTCTTGCCCTTGCTAAAGGAAGGCTGACACTGTATCACAGCCTGTGAACGCATGGAAGAAGAGCATGCCATTCACCTTCTCCTGGCCCAGAGAGTTGCACAGGTCATGCACAGCAATCCAGCGCAGGCTCTGGCCTTGGCCAAATGCCACCCATAGCTTCTCTAGCCCTAGATTGTGGAGAGTGGAGAAAGCACTGACTGCAACGACAAGAACATCTGTGTCATTTGCTTTAACCGTGATGGTCTTGGCTCCATGTTCTGTGGCATATTTGGCATGGAGAAAGATGCGGGTGTCAGCTTCCTCATGAGAGCACTTTTCCAGTCCCTGAAGACTAGCCTCATGAGTGCTGAGGACAGCAGACCCTTTCGTGGCAATGACAACATTTGTGGCAGACATCTGGGCAACTTTGTCTGCCAGGAACTGGAACAACTCTGTCTTGTTGGCATCGTGTCTCAGGAAATTGCGCCAGTTGGATGGAATTGTGTTCTTGTCTGTCACCTTGCGCCTTCCTCCTTGACCACGTTGGAGCCTGGTCTCAGCTTTGAGGCTGGATGTATTGTATACATCAAATACAAGATGTGATGATGTGTACTTGCTGCTATAGGATTGTATCACAGGCAAGAAGTCGCAAAGTGCATAGCCCTCAAAGGTCTTTCCTTTCTTTGGTGGCAAGGCATGGACCAAAGCTGATCCATCTACAATGAGGACATCAGTCTTTGGTTCTTTGTCTTCTAGTGTAACATGACTCTCCAGGACCGAGGTCAGCTGAGACTTCTGACATGTGTACAGCCTACCACCCCTCACTAAGGGAAGCTGGGAATGTTTGATTCTCGTGCTGGAAGAATTCCTGCAGATCACATTCACGGCTCTGACAGGATATAAATAGCTTTGAGAAAAGCTGGCAATCCTCCTTCAGAAGTTTCTGCTTTGACTGTTCTACAGGAGCAGCTTCTTGCCTGAAGAAGTCAGTTCTGTTCTTCTTTATCGGCTCATAGAAGGAGACTGCATTGTTTGCCAAAGAGTCTGAAAACTTCTGAAATTTAGTGCGGCCTCTGTCAAGGTGTGTCTGTAGAAGTTCTGCTGAGCTGGGGTGGGCAATGTCTTTGTTGTCAATGGAATACAGATCCTGGCTCTCTTCCTGAAAAGGACTTCCCAAGTGTTGTTAAAGCCAATGACAGCTTGCTGACTCTCTCCAAGAATGTCTTCTGCGCATGAGGTGTTTGTTCGTGGTGTGTTGTCTGCTCATTAGACTCCTTACTTTGAACCTCTGTTTCGTATGCAGACACCAAGCGGATGATCTCTGGGCCAGCCACCATCCATCTTCTGAGTGCTGACGGATCTTCAGTCAGCCCAATGGCTTCGCCATCAGCCTTTATAAAGGCATTGGTCTGCTCATGAGCTTGGTCAAGAGCCATTGCTGAGAACTGGCGACTGGTCTTGTGCACAACAAAGTTGCCAGCCTTGAACTCCTTGTGCAACTCTGGGTGTGAACTCTCTAGGGTAAGCATGTCCCTGAGGTGAATAGGCAGCCAACGAGCATAGTTTGTATTATTGTTGGAAAAGAAGTAGGGTATCAGCTCATGCAATGCCTGGCAGTAGAGGACAAAATTGGCCTCACGGAAGGACCTGATCAGTAGGAATATCACAAGTTCCATAGACAACACCATGTGCCAGAAGTGGAACTGTGGACTCTGCTGTCTTCGAAGGTCACACCACTCCTCAAACTCTAATGCCTGCTCATTGTTGTTTGCTTTTTCTCAGCACAGTAGTCAGTGTATGCTGTCCTCAGGAGTTTGTACAAACTAGAGGCTGTAACCTGGTGCATCTGCCGTGTCCTGGTTACACTTGCAGCTGACAGGAAGGATTCTGCAGTTCCAGATGAAGCAACTCCTGCCTCCACCAGAGCTCCTGTCCAACCACTGCCATGAAGAAGAGTACCAAGAGATGTCATTGCTGCCATCTCAATGTGCAGACCACCAAACATTACCAGATACTTGTCTTCGCCATACTGATCAGGCCACTGCCACTGCACCTGCTTTGCTACGGCATAGATTGGCTGATCAGCTGTGATTATGGGTATCTGGCCAGGGTTCAGAAAATCAGTGACATCCTGCACTTTCTGCATCACGTGTTTGATCGTAGCAACAGAATGAGCCTGATCACGCAGGAGAGGAAGCAATGAAGTTATGGTTACTTCAAATTCTAGGCTTCTCTTCATTGAAGCGTGATGAGCTGACCACGTCAGATTCACTGCATCATCTATTTCCTGGGTGACTATGACCTTGTCTAGCCACTGATACTCCAGTGCAAGCTGTGGCCCCAAGATATCTGTGGGTGGCTTTGGTATTGCAGTGTTTGGTGGCACAGGGTTCTTTGTTTGAAAGGAAGCTGGTGAGATGTTTGTGAATGTGTCCGGCAATTCAGGCACCGACCTCACTTTCTCAGGTGCAAACTTTAGTTGCTGTCTTTCCTGTCCAGTGTTCTCCCTTGGTGGGGTGCTGAAATATGGAGATGCTAGTTCCATGGAAGGAGGTAGTGGCAGTAGTTGCAGATGGGTTGTGGTCGATGTTGTCCATCACTGCAGTGGTGAACAACCCTTTTCGCAGTACTGGGGACAGACCACACCCTCCTCCACATATTTGCTAACTGTGGCATCTCTAACTGTGCAGAGACCTCCAGTACTATGTCATAAGAGATACTGAGACCATACTGATGTAGCATTTCAACCAGGTTTCTCTTCCTGGTTTTGGCATAGACTGAGAGTCCCATGTAGACTGGGAATGGTGTTTCTCTGTCTTTGAGTGTCTATGAGTTGTTGCTCCCTCTTTGTATCGGGAGTAGCAGTTGAACTGCATGAGCTGTGCAATGGCCTGGTCTGGAGTTTTTGATGCTCCAAATCGTAACTGTGACTTGATGTCAGCCCCATGCTCAACCATCCCTACAAACTGGAGCAGGAGAGGAGGCACAGAATTTCGTACACAAGCCTCAGAAAATGTGCCATCAAACCGTGACTGATGATCAAGTATAGACTTTCTGAGAATATTTGCTGCTTTAGCAATGATAACTGCCTCTGAAAGATCTGATGATTGAGCAAGTGCTTTTCCCACATCCTTTTGAAATGGAAGTAATACATCTCTGCCAGATTTATGAGCCTCAAGTTCTGGAATTTCTGCCAGAAGTTTGTCTTTGAGTCTCGTGGAATTTACACTTGGTGACTCTACACCTAATTGTTCCAGACGTTGTTGGTAGAGGTGGCAAATATCTGCCAGCCGAAATGTGACTGGATCATCTGAACAAAGGTTGTTTTCAACAATGTATGTCATCAGTTCTGACAGAACTAGTGGATACACATCTGATTCTGACTCAGTGCTACCTTGGTCTTTCTCAAGGCTCCTCAGGTAGGACCTTTTTCTGTTGTAGAGGGCACAAAGACAGGCATGGTGATACTTAAACTCCTGTGCAATGACATCCCCACCAGTCAACTTAGCAAGGAGCTTGCCATCACTAAGTATCTCTGCACATTCACGCAATTTCAAGTCAAGGCCCTTAGTACTAGCCTGTCTGAGATCAGATGCAGGTGCCACTTTCTCACAGAAAATGCAAACTTCATTGTCATGACTGGTTCGGCGCAGTTTTGCAACGACTAGTCTCAGTGTTGCTGGTCTGGTCATTGGATTGTCGCTTTCTTGCACGGTCCAGTTTAGTGTTGTTAAACAACAAGCGACAGTTCACATGGTATTTTGCTGCATTTTTCCTGAGAGTGGCCTCTATGCCATCACCTTCATCCAGCCTTGCTGGATCCATTATCAGTGGCATTTCATTAATTTCACTGAACATGAATGTTCCTTGCCAGCATTGTGTACCCATCATGGTCTAGGACATGATGACTTGGAGGTGATGTCAAGTGCTCACCTCTTTTGTCCTTCTGACAAAGACAACACAAACTCCAGTTTGTTTTTCTACTGCTCAATATTGGATTGGCATCACATTCTGCCATGATTTCACTTTTGATTAAGGCCGAGGGGTTATCCTTTACCACCTTAAACAAAGCACACATTCCTGTATGGGATTCAACTAGGTTCGGTCTCCTACACCTAGCCCGATCATTCATCCAGTGCCATTTAAGTCCCGTGTGATCTGTACACCATCCGGGTAAGTACATGAACCATCATGTACAGCCCCCATACCCTTGGCTCGGCTCTCCCGGCTGGCACATCCTGTCTATTCAGGTGCGGCTATCTAACTATAGCTGGTCTGGGGCTGTTAGAAAGCATTTGGGACACTAAACTAAACTATACTACAACTACTAGTCTAAGACTACAGGATTAGTAAAGCTGGATTAGCTGGCACTGAACCCATGCTGAGTTACACAGCAGTGATGTCACCAGTGTGCCCTGGTTGTGTGCAGACATACACTCTTTTACATTTATTAATTTTCCTTCAAAATTGATGAGTTATTCAGAAAAGATGGCCTCATTAGGATCTAAAACCACAGAAACCAAGATCCATGCTTAAAACGATAATTGTTGAACAGGCATTATTTCTCATTATAATTATTGTTTCTACCTTTTCTTGGCAGCCATATAGCCCCCATATTTAAGGTAAACTGTACTGGGAAGCTACAGAAACATAATATTCAAGAAATAGTATGGAAGAGCTTTACCATATTGCTAGAAGCAAATACATGCCATTCTAGTGAAAAATTAGCCAAAATCTGTCGATACTGGCCGCCATCTTGGAATTTGGCCGCCATATTAAATTTTTGCGTGGTGTAGCGCCCTTTTCTGATAGAGGGAACTTTAAAGAGCACTTGTGCAAAATTTCATGCTTGTTTCACTATCTGAACGATTCTTATGAAATATGCAATTATCCAATTGCAAAACCCAGGTTATTATTATTATAACGGGAATAATTGTATTGTACATTGGCCCCTTATTAATTAGCTTGCTTGTTGCCAATCACTGCAGTATTGCTCTCTGTATATATTTAATGATCATGCCCAGTGGGTACCATTTTGGCATTTTGTCTCCTTGTTTAATTGCTAAATCTCTGTAAATAAACCCCTTTAAATTGTAAAAGAATTCTAATTCCAAATGGCGACCTTACTCATTTAATTGTAAATCCAGGGAAAATCTAAGGTAAGTTTCAAATAACTTTTCCTTCGTTCATAATCTGGGTGCACTTGGTTCCTTTGCAGTCATAAATTTTAAATTTGTTCAATTCTCTCCCCAACCAAGACGACCAGTTTATGACAGTGCCAGGATCTAGTCATATTAGCATTAATTAGCCTCGCTATTAAGCTAGACTAGGAAAAAAACCAGGAGTATATAATCAATTATTTTAAATTTACGGTAATAATTTCATTATTCCAAGGGCACAGGAGCGATCGGAGCAGAGAACGTTGGTAAACAGTGTATGTGCATGTTTCTAACATTAAGGAAATAAGAGAAGTGATATTAATATTTCTTTAGAGAAACGCAACAATTCTTGTATCGTTACAAGCATCCAAAACACAGGAGAAAGTATAGGGTTTTATGTTAGCGAAAACAGATAGCTAAGCGCGAAGTGTCTACCCGCAAATTTCCAAAGTGTAAGGACAGGGTGTGAGTTGCCACTTAGGAGTTAGGGAGTGTGTAGTTAGAGAGTTTTGCATGTGTAAGCTAGGACCAGTAGCTAAGAGTTTATTTCGGAATATTTACGGCAAAGGAAGTGTACAATTCCTTGGTCAGTGATAAATTTTGATAACCAGTAGCTTACAAGAAACTGTGTAGCGGTATCTGGCATTTACACTACGAGCTAGCCAGTGGCCTGTTCAAGTTGGCGCATGCGCAAACCATTCCATTGTCGTAGCAGTAAAGAAAACATTCCTGAGTGTAGTTATTTAACGACCCTCCCAGCGTATATTAAAGTAAAGTAAAGTAAAGTAAAGTAAAGACATTGTTGATGGTTTAACATTAAAAGATTCATCTTTTCATCCAAAACCCGAATTATTGAAGAAGGAGCGTTTTCCTTTCAATTTCATTTCATTCACTACTTGATCAGCTGTTCAACACGAGCGCAGCAATCCCACAACGTTCGTTCACGGAACGAGCCTCCTCCATGTGTGCCTTAAGGGGATCGGCCGGTTTCCGACTTTTTTAACGACAGGTTGTTGATATATAGGGGTTTGTTAAGGAATTTGTGGAACTTTGGGAAAAAAATTTTTGTTCAGTGACCTTAGGTTTTGACCTTCAGAGCATTTTTCTGGCCAAAATGGCCATTTTCGAAAAATGCATCTCCTCCTTTGCTTTTTGGTTTTAAGGGATGAGATTTGAACCACGTATAAAACACATATGGACCTTCGATACAAAGTTATTTTTGATTTTCAATTATTTTCGAGATATGAATTTTTTTTTTTATGAAATTTTCCCGGAAAAATTACAGAAAAAAAAAAATCAGAAACTCAAAATATTAAAAATCCCCGGCTTTGTTTTAATCTACCATTTTCCTCATTTGTTATGAAATTTCATAACAATTGGTCCAATACTATAAACCATTTTGAAGGTAAAAAATTATGTTTCCTGGGCCTTCAAAGTTTTAGTTACATAAAAAAAGTAAAAGGGACTTCAAAGACTGTGTTACAATTAATTTTATGGTTTTAATTTTTATTTTTGGTTATTAATTAATGCAAAATTGTTATAAATAAGAATATTAATTGATTATTTATGCCTAAACACATTATTATAAATTTTAGGTTCCTTCCCCCTGTCTGATCTTGTTGCAAGGTATTACTCTAGGGTATCATAGTTCACTTTTTTTAAGTGTCTCGAATCCATCCCTTGCCAAATGGATCTAATTACTTTACATTCACAATTAGGGATTCGTGATTCGAGTAATTCATAAAGTCTTGATTCACTTATTATGATCATTTATTTTCACGATCGTCTATAATATCAGCCTATCAACTGTCTTTCTTTTCTAAAATATCTTTGCCCTTTAGTAGTGAAACGAATAAAGAGAATGATGTGGTTGGTCTCTGGTGAAAGATCGCTGCCTGGGCTGTTTGCTGGGCGACAGCTCTCTCTCTCTCCGTCAAATCCATTCCCTGTATGGCACTAATTTCTTGAACTCTTTCTTCTACTTTCGCCTGGACTTTCACTTGGAATTTTGCAAAGAAGCATAGAACCAAGTGAAGAGTTGGACCTTTCAGAACGGTGAAAAAACAAAACACCGCAGAAATTACAGAGTTCAGTCAGTAGCGAGCATGAAAAAATCTTGCAGTATGAGCACTCATTGTCAAACCTGTTGTCAAGTTGGGGTATAACTAAAACCATTCAATTTATTGAAATTTCATTTCAAAGGAAGTTTTTTAACGACTTCTCAAAAGCTATATTAAGACTAAGTCATAAAGCTACTCATCCAAAAGAGAAATATTGCAAGATTTAGCATTTTTTCGTGGACTCATTTCAACGCATACATGATCAGTTGTTTTTTCAGCAACGCGACTTTTTTAAAGATTTTTGGGCTTTTCCACCGATGTTTCCGGGAAACTCTTGAAACAATTTGAAAAACCTTTTGCATACCATACCACGACTTTTGATGCGTGAGACAGTAGAAATTACGTAAATATGCTCAAAGTTCATTGCAAAAGAAGCATTGTAACATAATTCATATAAAAGACTGCATTTTCTCTTGAGCCTAAAAGAAAACCACTTTAACAAATTTCATAAATACGTTCCATTACACAACGCTCAACGAAAGAGAATTTTTTTTTCCCTCACGTATCCTTTCACCTTAACACGGGACCGACATAATTCATTTACAAGTTTGGGAACCAACTCATAATCATGAAAGCAGATACAAAGAATTCTCTTAATACTTAATCCGGAATTTCAAATTCATTTCCCAGTAAAATTTTATCCTATACACGGTGCGCGCAGCATGAGCACTTGTGTTTAGCGAATAATCGCTCATAACAGCTTTTTTCTTTTCAAGTGCTTAGCCCAGATAATTTGTCGTACATTATAAAGCGCATGTATATCTATCTCGTTACACGTTTCCAACTGGAGTGCAGGAGTGGGGTGTATCTTATCTTAGACTTGCTTGTTGCAAGTGCTAAAACTGCACATTGTGTGCATCTCTCGTATCCTACCTGTCCTCATGTCAGGCAGCGCCCCCTAGTCCTTATAACTAGCTACCCACTCGTGTCACATCCAGTTTCCATTTCTCTCAGTGCCACTAATCTGCGGCACTGCTAAGCACCCAATCACTGAAGCACTTATCTTTCTTCTTTCGCTTTCCTTTTCTCTTCCCTTCTGACATTTTGCATTGCCCCATGGAGCGCACCGGCCCCACAGTGCCACCCAACCAAAGCAACCTCTTATAAGCCATTGCACCTGTGTTGAAGAAACAGAGTGCCATACAACCAGTGTTTCCGCCCATAAGGACTGCGGCTCCTTCAGGAACACCTCATTAACAATGCATCCGCCCATAAGGACCAAAGAGCCTTCAGGAGCACTCCATTTACTAGCGTATCCGCCCATCAAAGGACTCAGACCAATCCTTCACCTCATTAAGTGCATTCGCCATAAGGACCATAAGCTTTCCATTTACTATTTATCCCCAGAATGTGTGTGACCTTCTGCACGGCACACTCATCCACAGTGCCACCTCATTCAAAGGTGCCACTCACTGAAGTGCCAATAAACCTAGGACACTTCTCATCGTCACAAACCTTTTCCTCCAGGAACACCCAGTTAACTCACTCAGCACCCCTTCCCTATCAGCAACATGTCAACCGAGGAGCACCAATATTTTATGGATATAGGGAAGGAGGACAGTCTTTCCGGCCAGGCCCTTCAAAGGTTTGTAAAGGAACAGATTGCTGAGAAGAGAAAGTATGAAGAAGAACAAACACGGCAAGAAGCCGAATGAAGGAGAGAAGAAGACAAAAGAGAGGAGCGGAGAAGACAGGAAGAAGAAGAAAGAGAGGAGCGGAGGAGACAGCATGAACTAGCCCTCAAGGACAGGGAACTCGAGTTGGAAAGAGCCAAGAAGGAGAGCGCAGAAGCTTTAGCAGCACAACAAGCCTCTAGCCCCACTCCATCTGCACTAAATACCTCTCTGTCGACAGTCAATAACCTTGTGGGAAAATGGACTGAAGACGAGCCGGAACAATGGCTCGAAGAGATCGAATTCCCCTTCGAGACCTATGATGTCAGCCTGGCTGAGAGGGCTTTATTGCTTACCAAGCACCTAGACGGGAAGGCTAAGGCTGCCCACCGAGCCCTGGAAAGAGATCAACTAGGGGACATGGCTGCCGTCCATGAGGCCATCACTAAGGTGTATGAAATAACCCCTGAGAGGTGGAGACAACGATTCCGAGGTATGGCCAAGAATGTCGGCTGGTCCTGGACAGAATGGGCCTGTCACAAGACCCAAGCTGGGACCCGCTGGTTCGAGTCTATGCGGTGCGACACCTTTGATGATTTGTTCAACTGGACCATGCTGGAGGACCTCTTCCAGTGTGCACCCAGGCCTCTGGCTGTGTATCTTAGTGATAAGCAGCCAGCCACTCTCAAGGAAGCCTGCCACTTAGCTGATGCCTGGGAGACATACAATCCCTCCCACAGCACCTTGTCGTGCAACATAGTGCCACCCGGACACCTCTCGGGTTTCAATCGCTCACGGAACAGACCGCCTAACAAACCTCCGTGCCCCATCTGTAAAAAGTACGGCCATGCTGAAGCAGATTGCTGCTAAAAAGATAGCAGTCAGCAGGGCAACAACCCTCGGCAGCCTACCAACAACTGTCAGTCTTCCTCTCCGCCTAATTCAACACCATCTTCCCAGCACACCGTCACTGCCGGGAGATCAACATATCACCGGGTCCCCTGCCGAGACTGTGGAGCTTCAGGACATTCTTCTTCAGGGTATCCTGCATGTCCAAAACATGTAACCACTCCCAGCCACGTCAACATGATTAGTGCCACCGCTTCCTTAGCTGAGCTGCCGGAGAAAACTCACCCTGAGAGTGTCTGGACACAGTCCATCTCAGTGGCTTCTCTTTATGGTTCCAGCCCAGCAGTGCACCTGCCAACTACTGCTAACACTGGCTCAGACATTGGTCTGATTGATCGGGCCCAAGTGCCAGCCAGTGCCAAGGTAGAGGAGCACACCAAGTGGACCGTGACCTGGGTGGACGAACAGTCCCTGACCATCCCCACAGTTGAGCTCAGGGTGATCACCCCATGGAGCGACAAAGTTCACTGTCTTGGCGTTGTCAAGTGAATTAGGCACGGAGAGTTCCTGCTTGGATGAGACATCCTCTGGGGATGTCCCATCCCCACACCCTTCTGTTGCCTGACTGCTTCCGCCAGCACATCCGCAACAACCTCTTCGGATCGGGACCCAGCCATTGTGACAGCTGTGCAACCGTCAGCCAAACCTTCCGTTCGCATAAGAGCGACAGCACCTAATCCACCATGTCCACATTCTAGGCCTAGTCCGCAGATCTCGCGACCGGATGGCCACCGAAGAATCACTCCCTCATCACAAAGGGACCTCGCACACTATCGCTGCAGGACCTGCAATGTAAGAGGGCACTTGGAGAGATGGTCGAAGTGCCCCAGTAGGCTAGCCGCAGCGGCCAACTCCACTGAACCGAGAGGCCCAGCCCTCTCATCAAGACAGGGATCGCTGTCTCAAACCACGCCCGGGACACCAAGGGGTCTTGATCCCCCGGGTCCCCCTTCAGCTTTGTCTGACACCAATTCACTGACTGTGCCACTTGCGAGCACTGGTCAGTGCCAAGCTCTGCCTATCTTGGCTGGATGCTCCATGACAAGCGTACTTCCAGTGCCTGGCCCTGAGTTAGTGCCAGTGCCGGATCCAGAACCTGACCCAGATCCTCCTACGGGAGATCCACCAAATCTCACAAACATGATCATCGCACAGTGCGAACCTCTGACCCCTGATGTTTCTTTTTCCTACACTCTTCCACCTGCTGAGGACGACCCTCTAGCAGGCCTGGACATTACCTCTTTTCTGGTCGACCAGGAACTGTCCGGCCAGGCCGCAGACGCTGATTCTCTTCCCACGACGGTTGTTGCAGCAGCTGAAGTAGGAGACCAGCCCATAGCCCCTGAGGCTGCCCCTGATCCTGCTCCTGACAGCACTCCTGGCCGTTCTTCAGAGTCAGTATATCGCCCCTACTGGACTGCCTAGCCAGAAGAAGAAGAAGAAGGGGCGGAAGAAATTCACTTAGCCAATCAGAGCCATAAGCTCTCTTGGCACTCGTGCTCCATTGGCACAGTGCCGCTTCCATCTTAGAGCAATCCTGGCACCTGCCCAGAGAAGGTAGTCTGTGTGACCTCTGATCCTGTAGCATTAACCATTAACCACTTAGGCCTTTGTACTACTAACCCTTTTCCAACTAACCTCCTTCCAACCTACTCCAGATTCACCCTGAGACATTACCTAACCATACATTGTGAATTACCCTTCAGGTTAGTCATGTTCAATTTGTTGTGTGTTAATTGTAAGGTGTTGTGGCGATCATAATTCACTGCGTGTCATTCGTTAGTGCCAGCTCGTTCAGTGCCAGAGTCGGGGGGGGGGGGATAGTAGGTTAGGTTATTTAGGTTAGGTGTTTACCATGTGCGTTTGTCTAGGCGTAGGTTTCTCCTGTCATCATATGCAGTTAGTAGCCGTATCTATACCCTTAGGTAGGTTAGGCCTGTAAATTAGCCAATTCAGAACCCCTCGTAGCATTTAGGTAGGTTCCTTTAGATGTTGCAGGGCCACAATCTACCTCATGTAGGGTCATGGGCTGCCAGTCGGGAGGAATTAGCTAAGACTCTCACACCCTTGAAGGTCTTTCCAAAGGGGGGACCTGTCAAGGATATATTCCTCCCTCATGTAGATGCCCGTGCATCATTAATTTTGAAATCCATTTTGCTATTCATTTGACTGTCGGGCCGGGAAAATTGGCGGGTGACGGGTGGAAACAAGCATAGTTTGAACCAGATCATAGCTGTTAGCACCAGTGTGGGGCCGTGTAGGAAGCACCGCTCCATCGCCTGATTCTGGGAAACAATAGGCCTCCCGCTTTCAACCCCCTTCTCATCCCCATCATGCGATGTGGGAGTATTTAGGTATGGGGAAGGTCAATAGGCATAGTGGGACTAGCCGCCAGGTAGGACCTTAACCTCTAAGTAATTAATATTTAAGGATGCTTTTCCTCTGCCCTCTTTGCTGGTTGTCTTGACGTGTTTGCAGGAATGTCGGACTACAGATGAGGCCCCTACAAGACGCTGTTGGCTTTGGAAGAGCAGACGCATTCTCATCTCAGTACTGGGCGGAAGCTATCGCCCATCTTCTCAGCTTAAGCTGGTTGAAACTATCGTCGATGAATGGCCGAGTCGATTGTTTGGCGTCGCAATTATCAGACAAGGTTCGTACATCGCAAATAGTCAGTAAACCAGCCTTTTCCCTTCCACTTAAAAACCCCTTAAATTTCCCATTCCTTCAAACTTTTACTCCTTCCTCCACAAAGCAATTTTCCCTTGCTAAGAGTCCTGCTCAGCCTCCCGTACCTCACCCATAATGTGCCTTGAATTTCAGTAAAGATCCTGTGATAATCATCCAGTTATCCCTTCCCCAGTGCAACTTAAGGGCAATTTAGGCTAATACAAGTGTTTAAATTTTTTCTTCGTGTGATTGTGAGCACGTGTTCTTGTGTTAAAAGCCCAATCAATTATGACTCCCATACTGTGCTTACGTGATTTCCTTATAATTATCTGCTGGACTACGTTGTGGTTAATATTTAACATGTGCAATGTGTAACATTTTATAGGGGGATTCCATTTCCTTCAGTGTGTGCCGCCGTTTCTACTCCAGAACCTCTCCTGCAGGAGAGACCCACCGTTCTATTGCGCCCTGTGTCAGATAATTCTGACTGCCTTTCAAATCCTGAAACTATTCCTGGTCGCAGTTCGATCCCTGAAGTCCGTTGTGGCCCCGCCAAATTTTATATGAATTATTTTTCCCCATCCTGGAGTTCAACCCTTCGCAGCAATTAACGAAACACCCTTTAATGTAATTTTGGCCTAACCCAGGTTATTATTATTATAACGGGAATAATTGTATTGTACACTGGCCCCTTATTAATTAGCTTGCTTGTTGCCAATCACTGCAGTATTGCTCTCTGTATATATTTAATGATCCTGCCCAGTGGGTACCATTTTGGCATTTTGTCTCCTTGTTTAATTGCTAAATCTCTGTAAATAAACCCCTTTAAATTGTAAAAGATTTCTAATTCCAAATGGCAACCTTACTCATTTAATTGTAAATCTAGGGAAACGCTAAGGTAAGTTTCAAATAACTTTTCCTTTGTTCATAATCTGGGTGCACTTTGTTCCTTTGCAGTCATATGTTTTAAATTTGTTCAATTCTCTCCCAGCCAAGATATGTGTGTGTGTGTATATATATATATATATATATATATATATATATATATATATATATATATATATATATATATATATATATGTGTGTGTGTGTGTGTGTGTGTGTGTGTGTGTGTGTGTGTGTGTGTGTGTGTTAGAATAGCCACACGATTTCACTGTGCATATACTGTACAGTATATTCAAATTACTCGTATTACAACACGCTGCAGTGACACGGGATGGTTTAGATTTCAGATTCTTTAATTTACATTCTACTACAATAGCTATTCGCTTCCTTAAAAAAACTGGGATACTCGACTCACTGGTGGGAGGCACATAGTAAGGCAAGGATACATTATTATAGGGAAAGAACCCGAGACAAAGACGTACAAATAAGAAAAATACGATCGATATTCCTAACAACAACATTATTAAGGATTTAAACAAAAGGCTGAAAAATATTAGATTAGTTGGGAATTATAAAAACATCATTAGGAACAAGGTAACCAGGAATAAGATACCCATATTTTGGTCAAAGCAGCAAATCATGCTAGAAGAGAGCAAGCCAGCATGAGTAGAACATTCGCCATTGCAACCAAGTTTCGCCACTGGCCAAACATTGCTGGAATTAAATCATAACAACGACTGCGAAAAAACAGATTTCATATATAGCAACAAGAACTAAACATCGGAATTCGTCGCAGAGAACTCCCTCATTGATTCTCTACCAAATATAGCAGACATAACAAGTCAAATGAACGGAGCAAGAATATTCACAATAACTGAACGGCTAAAAGAGTATTTCCAAGACCTAGTTGCAAAAGAAGATATCAAGAAGACCACAATCATCACCCCATTTGGCATCTACACATTCAACTACAGCTGTTTTGTCCCCCGTAACTCAGGGACAACATTCCAAAAATTTGATGGCTGAGCTGTTTGGAGACCTTCCATTCTGTGTGGTATATGTTGACGACATACTAATCTTTAGCCCAAATTTAAAATAACACCTCAAAAATGTGAAAATAGTGCTGCAAAGACTGAAAGAAAATGGACTGACAGTGCATGAAGACAAGTGCAAAGAAAATGGTGGAGTTTCTGGGGCACCAAGTGAGTCCAGAGGGCACCAAACCTCTGCCAGAGAAAGTGAAAGCAGTAACAGACTTCCCCAAACCAACAACAGTGAAATCAGTGCAAGAATTTTCAGGTCTAATAAATTATTACTACCGATTTGTACCAAATATCGCAAAGCATTTATTTTATCAAAATAAGTAATAACCTCTGCAACAACACTAATATTTCCTTTACCCCATAGGTCTCTCACCCTGACGACCGACACAAGCAATACAGTGATGGTCACCGTACTCGAGCAGGACACTGATGATGGTCGTCGACCGCTGGCCTTCTACAGCAAAAAACTAACCGTAACAGAGCAGAAGTATTAAACATTCGACAGGGAGCTTCTCGCAGCCTACAGAGCAGTCCATCACTTCCGCCACATGCTCGAGGGACAGCAGTTTGTGGCATAGACAGACCATCAACCACTGGTGCACGCCTTCACAAAGTCACCATGGTCAGCGCGACAACAATGGCACCTGTCAGCAATAGATGAGCACTCTTGCGCCATAAAAAACCTGAAGGGTTCTGCAAACACAGTGGTGGACGCCCTACCAAGAAACTGCGCCAACACCCTTCAACTTGGGATGGCCTATCCCAAGATAGTGGAGGCACAGAAGGATAACGAGGGCCTGCAGCGACTACAGTGGATCAACCCCACTCTCTCATGGAACGACCTGTCATTCAACAGTGGAACGATGACCATCACCTGTGAGATGAGTACCGGACACCCTCGACCATACTTGCCAGAGGGGCTAAGAAGGAGAGCCTTCGCTCTTGCCCACAAATGATCCCACCCATTGGGCCGATCAACCGCCCGAATCATAACCGAGCAGTAAATCTGGTGGGGGATGAGAAGAGACCTGAAGATGTGGACAAGAGAGTGCATCCCGTGCCAGACGTCAAAAGTCACAAGACACATCAAAAGCAGGATAGAAGAGTTCAAAACAACAGACTGCCGACTCATCCACATTCACCGTCGACATAGTGGAACCCCTACCTGCCTCTGAGGGGTACAAATACCTGTTTACCATAGGCAGGAACACCAGGTGGCTGGAAGCAATACCCATCCGACAGCAGACGGCGGAGAGCTACATTAAATCCCTCTTTGACTGGGTCAGTAAGCATGGAGTCCCCCAGATCATCAACAGTGATAGGGGCGCCAATTGCACATCCGCCCTGTGGAACACCCTCGCCGACAGTCTGGGGATGAAAATAATGCATACAAAGGCCTACAACCCCGAAGCAAACAGAATCATCGAGAGGATGCACCGATCATTAAAAACAGCACTCACCACCAGATGCCAGGGCGAGAATTGGAGAAAAAACTGCCATGGGTTCTTCTAGGACTGAGAACGACACTGCATGCAGCATTCAATGTATCTCCAGCAGAAGTCCTGTGTGGCAAAGCGATGACGGAGCCAGCGGACATCTTCCAAGAAAGAACAACCCAATATCTGACAACCGAAAAGTGATAGAAAAAAAAATACCGACCAAGACAATCTACAAGGCAAACAGAAAAGCATATGTACCTGAAGATTTACAGAACAGAAAATACGTGTTTATCCGAGTAGACGCACACAAACTCCCTCCCCCTCCCCAGACTACTGCGGACCACACGCATACTCCAGAGACGACCGAAGGCCTACCAGATGACAGTGGACAGGAGTACAACGTGGGTCTCAATCAACCGGTTGAAACCTGCATTCATGCCAGACAACAGCCTACATACGTAGGCCCCTCCTTTTGGGGGGAGTCCTGTAGTGACATATGGCAGACCTACAATCAGAATCTGCTTTCTCCCGTGATGAGTAATGCAGGAGGAAAAACCATGCGATTGAGAAAAAAACAAATTCTCTCACACGTCTTTTATGCAAGTATCTCAATCACTAGATTGTCACCTTTCATGCATTTGTATAATTTTGCATGCTGTTACATCAGCTTTCCAGTCAAGTATGTATAACTGTCAATCACATGTCTTATGTCTATCCATATGTAAATGTATGTCTGTGAAGAAACACAGACGCCTGAATTTAATCCCTTCCTCGACCTGTCAAGAGGTTGGGACTAATTTGCGGCTTGCACGGGCTATGACCTGTGTGAAAGTTTTGTAAATAAAGTAGTAAGCTGTAGACCTGTGTACCTCACTCACAGGTTGACACTATTTCTGATATCAATGAGCAATGGAGAGCAGATAAATACATTAAATAATGTGCAGATTAACAGCGATTCTAGGTGTGAGTTTTGATGTGGTAGCATTATTCACAGAAACACCTACCGATAACCTGTTAGAAATTTCATTTGATATCCTAGAGAGCAAAAATTAATTGAAATATGTGTAAAAGAAGGGAATTTATACTCAACGGGAAATATTACTTTAAAAATTTTAGTATGTCCAGTTCTAAGCAATGTGTACAGGGAATCTTTATAAGCAAAATATTAAACAAAAAAATAAATTCCATGGAATGTAAAATTATTTCGGTGTGTTGAGGACATAATAATATGAATTTGGTCAAGAAAAGAAAATGTAAATACTTTCGTGGGTGAAATAAATGAACTGGTCCCATCCATAGAATTCACTTTGGAAATAGAAAACGATGGTAGCCTACCCTTTTTGGACTGCCCAACAAACAGAAGTGTTGATGGCTTTAAGTATAGTGTGTAGAAAAAACCAACCAATTTTTGGGATTGTGTACATTTTTATTACGTAGGCTATATGTAGCCTGAGTATATTGCTGGTGGAATAGATCTCATTAGGAATAGAGGGAAGAAATTCAAATATTCTGATTATCATAAGATGTATTAAGAGTAGCATAAAATAAATTTCATGATTATAATATCAGAAACATATAGCACTAATCCACAAAAACCTGCTTTACTATCAACCCTCAAGAACTTTAGAGTTATTGTAAAACTTGATACGAAAGGATTTGTATATCAGATGTCAAGTAAGTAAAACGACAATAATTACGTCTAAATTTGACGACTATGGGAAAAACATTAGAACAGCATAAAATACAAAGGAGAACAGTGGCAGTTCGGTACATAAGTAATGAAGAGTCTGTTTCAATAATATGCAAGAAAGAAATATAATAATATAATTGAATTCAACTTCATAAAAGAAAACTTCTATAACAACATGAATATCTAAAAACAGAGTTTCAGAAAGGTCGTTTATATGGACCTAGCAACAAAGATATAAGCTCACTTGCATGGAAAAACCAGGATTCGAACTCGCATTAGGTATATCAGAACTAGGTCACATTAACCCACAGGACCACAAAAAAGGTGGGTTTGTGTGACCTCCTTTCGATATACTGAATGCAGGCTCGAATCCTACTACGGACGTCAGAACTTCATTTGGTTCTTCACTTGGAACATAAGGCTTTTTTGTGACAAGCATATCTGCAGTGTGTTTATTAAAATAACTTATATATCTGGGGAAAATGATGACCATTAGACTCGCTCTCTCTCTCTCTCTCTCTTTCTCTACACACAGACACACACACACACGTGTGTGTGTGTGTGCGTATGTGTGTGTGTGCGTATTAAGGTTTAAGCGGACTAATTGCCGGCCTTTGGAAAATGTGCGTCCGATGCAGGTGGCCTGTATGATGACGTTGATATTTTCCGCTGTTAGATATAGTGGGTATCCGACGCAGTCAAACCTTCTGGTCATGATCAAGATGCCTAGAGACAACGTGACAGATGGACGGAAGCTTTGTGATATCTGTGGGTTCAGAAGGCGTGGTCCTTCAAATGCTGAACTTGACGATGACGTCACACTTCAAGGGATAGGTTATTAAGTGAATATGTGCTTAAATGAGTGCATACGTGCACTCTCTAATGTGTGTATTATAGAGGAACCATAGAATGGGTATTGACTTCGATTTGCGACTGGTGTGATTGCTCTTGTGAGCTGTGTTGTGAACAAGAACAGCCACTTGGAGGGGCAGCTTCTGAATGGGCCATAGAATGTGAATAAGATAACTCATTAATACTTGTAACTTTGTCAGACACTATGTGGAATACCCATTTGACGTTGCAGTGAAACCCCTCGGTTCTTTATTAAGGATTTTTCCGGTTTAAGCATTTATTTCTTTATGGACCATTTCAGGTTTTAATATAAGCTATGTTTCTTTTAACAGGCATTCGGGTTGAGCCCTGTGAGGACACATACATTGGAAGCGGTGTTCTTTTTAACATACTATATGACATTTATTGTCGCCTAGAGCAATCATGGCCTTTTTATTTTGTTTGGTGACCGGGGTATTAGTCACAAGTATTAGTTGGTCTAGAAATATTCATTCGATTGATGATGAGTCTGAGTTTTATCTAGTTATGACTTCTATTTTTATGGAATATGAGAGACTCCATTTCTTGACTGTGGTTTTTGCTGAAATGCTTTTGTTAATTTTATAAATAGAGTCTAGTTTTGTATCTCGGCGTTTTAATCCAGTAAGCCATTGTATGAGGATAGATAAAGTGAGAGGAGTCAACGAGAGAGAAAGAATGTGGTGACCCAGTGCTGGCCATTGCTGCTGGAGAATCTTAGAGACATAAGATTATATGACATTGTTCTTAAAACAGCTGTAGAAAGAGATTATGACCCTATCTGACCTTGTTGTAGGGCATAATAGTTGGTGGCAGCATAATAGACAGAAACAGATAGACGAATAGATGGGTTATAGGTTATGTTTCTGAAGAGACATATTTTATTAGAAGTTGTTATACTGGATGGATTATAGAGGTTGGTGGTATTGGCATCTCAGAATAGGGATTTCTATGCTTCAGCAATTCGGTTTAGGGATCGAGACCCAGTAGTACCGATCCATTTATCACTTATAAATTTCCCTTTGGTGAAAATTCCCCATCAGGGATATTCCCGATCCCCGGTGGGGAATTTACACCAAAGGGGAATTTATAAGTGATAAATGGATCGGTACTGCTGGATCTCGATCCCTCGACACAGTAACCTTCCAACGACTCCAGTCGACGGTCTAAATCGTTCTATTATTCTATTTTACACCGAAGCTAAGGATGCAAGCAGAAAGGGAAGTCTGATGTTCAAATATTCCAGTGCTTCATACCTTGTACAGCTCCTTCAGCAAGCCATAACTTACTGAGTAAAATACGTTTTCAACACGTAGGAAGATTTGGTAAATGAAACCAAATCAGCAGATCTCGGCTTACCTCGCCGTTTCATCTTGTAGCATCAATCAAGTCTTTAAAGAAACCAACAAAAGGAAGGCTAAGAGTCTTAAGTAGCTAAAAAAGACAAAAAATGACAAAGCAGGCGATTAGACAATATTTAATGACACACAAATTGCGAATACTGGGAAACGAGTCGAATTGCTCCTACGAGATGCTAGAACTAAAATCAACTCTGGATATAAGTTATGAGTAAGGAAACAGCAGAAGTAATCTTTGCGTTTCTACATTTCCTTAAATGGAATTTCCTTCTAACCCATCATCATCATTTCCCAACTGGAAGACACTGCACATGGCTTTCTTTAACCCATCCTTTTATTTTGTAGCTGACCAACCGCTTGCTTATAAGCATTCACTTAAAGTGGGATGTAACTCAATACATTTTCGGGCCACTGCCCTTTACACCTCTCATCATTTATAGTTACAGTACCGCAACAATACGTTGAGAAATGGTCAGCTCCAACTTGTAACAGCAACAACATCTCTCTCTTGAAACGCTTTACTCCAGACAAATGCGCAATTAATTATACAGCGAAATTGCGCCTGGGAATAATAACAATATTAATAATAACAATAATTTGAAATTATATCGGGGATTACAAATACGGTGTAATCTATGTGTTGACAGGTTTCTTTGATTATTTTTGTGCAAACTACATATGTATATATATATATATATATATATATATATATATATATATATATATATATATATATATATATATATATATATATATATATATATATATATATATATATATATATATATATATATATACATATATATACATATATATATATATATATATATATATATATATATATATATATATATATATATATATATATATATATATATATATATATATATATATATATATATATATATATAGATAGATATATCTGTATGTCATGTCCACCCAATATATCGCCAGCAGCTGAAAGGGCATCTATTAATCCGTCACGGAGGACCATGTCAAGAGAAAGATAGGCGCTCGTTAACCACATCTGTGTCACCATTCTCAAGAAGTTAGTGACTCAGCAGCCAATCCCAACTGGCGTTTGTCCATTTTCGACCGATTCGGTTGCAAATCAAACAACGTTCCTTTACGCAACGCCAACTTAAGACGGAGTTCTAGGGGAAATGACGAGGTCCCCGAGAAAAATTTCTTGCGGTGTATCTCGCGGAATGACGGAAATTTATGGTTGCCTCAGTATTATATAAATCCCGCAGTTGAGGGAGAGACGTGTGTGATGGTGTAGATTGAACGAAAAGAGTATATTGGAAGGCTAACGGTAACATCAAGAATATATAACATGCAGATAAAAGACATAATGCCAAGCTCCCTTGGCCTTATTTTTTCAGATTTTCCTTGGACAACAACACTCCAAAATCTTCATCCTACCAATATTCTTTTCTTTACTTTTTTCGAAAGGAAGATCCAACATTGAATGAAACGTATTTTCATTTGTTGTACCATTTCAGCGATAATTTATGCATAAACAATTAAACTAAAAACTGCACCTTGCCAAGGTAAAAAAAAAAAAAAAGGACAGAGCTAAAAGAACACCTGCAATAAACCCCATTATATTCCGGAACGTTGAGCCCCACTGGTTTCCACTCGCTGATCCTGACTCGCAGAGAAGAGGCAAACTTCGAAGATAAAGACGAAGCGAGCGAAATAATTCGGCTCATAAACAAATTAGAGATCGTCGTTTAGGAAGTTATAATGACGGGGCCCATATTTCATTATCATCCGACGCTAATACGATCCTCGACATCCTGATATTGAGATTCATGATGCATAATAGCTGACAGGGAGAAAGACGCGGCGCCAAAAGATCATTACCGAACGTTTCCTCACGAAGAACTCTTCTTCTTTCGAAAGCCATCCGTGTGACTTCCCGAGTAATAAGCGAAAGGTCATCAGTAGCAATGTATTATTTAGACGTTAGCGTTTTCTTAGTGTATATTTATGTGAGCAGGATTTGCGCATGAGCGAGCACACATACATACACACACATACATATATGCATATATATATATATATATATATATATATATATATATATATATATATATATATATATATATACATATATATATATATATATATATATATATATAAATATATATATATATATATATATATATATATATATATATATATATATATATATATATATATATATATATATGTGTGTGTGTGTGTGTGTGTGTGTGTGTGTGTATAACTGAATCATGAAAATATGGAACATGGAAAATACTGTACGTTATGAATATATAAATAAAGACCAAATCCTCGAAGGAAAGAGAAACACTGGAGTGCTGCAAGGCCTTCCGACTTATAGTCCTTTACTTAGCAGACAAAGAGAAACAATGAAGTGCCGCAAGTCCTTTCGACTTACAGTCTTTTACTTAGCAGTCTGCTAAGTAAAGGACTATAAGTTGAAAGACCTTGTAGCACTCCACTGTTTCTGTTTCCTTCGTGGATTTTGTCTTTATATACATACAACATACATACACAAACACACACACATACACATATATATATATATATATATATATATATATATATATATATATATATATATATATATATATACATATATATATATATATATATATATATATATATATATATATATATATATATATATATATATATATATATATATATATATATATATATATATATAAATAAGAATATTCTGCGAATGAAATGTCTTAGTTTGTTACACGTTAAACTTCATCGTCAGCTAATTAAAAACTTCAGGCAGTTTACATTCTTGTTTACAGAAAGAATTAGAGATTATGCATCAACAGACCTTGTAATTTCAGAGTTTTTACGGGGGCAGGGAGAGGAGGAGAAGGAAAGATGTGGACAGGAGAAGAAAGTACTTCTCTATCTTATTAGTAGTCGGTTTTGACATATGCGTAACAGCAACTAAATTAACTTTTACCCTGATGAATTTCATTCTTCGCTGTGTCCCACTGCCTAAGGAAATTTTCGCCAATGCTTAGTTTCGAGTTCCTGTACAGTCAAATGCGTTAACTTTATGAGAAAATGTTCATACTAACCTTGATAAAGGTCTCCTAATAACCAACTTTCAGACAAACAGCTTTTATTTCACTGTTCACCGGTCCTTTATTGAGTTTGTCCATCATCCTTTCGAAAATCAGTTTGACTTAACGTCCAAATTATGGCAGTTTTGCATATAGCACTTTCAGGCTATTGTTATCAAGAGGGAAAATAAATAAGACAAGCGATGGAAACTTCGACTATAATAACCCTTTCTATCTGCTAATTGGTATTTTGTCAGTGTTATTCGTCACCAGTGATTCGTGATGAAATGCAAACACCATTTCCTTGCCCCGTAATGGAATCAATGCATTGGCTCTCAAAGCAATCAATTTTCTTGTTATACTGACTCGAATGCAAATCTCAATTGCTTCCTTTTCCCT
Source organism: Macrobrachium rosenbergii (assembly GCF_040412425.1). Classification (NCBI taxonomy): domain Eukaryota; kingdom Metazoa; phylum Arthropoda; class Malacostraca; order Decapoda; family Palaemonidae; genus Macrobrachium; species Macrobrachium rosenbergii. Next base: position 5,706,239 of record NC_089754.1, on the reverse strand, counting down.
TTTCCCTGGTGTCATAATGCAACACTGGAACGACCGAAAACTTGCTGATGGGCAACAGAAAAAGCCAGCGATTGACATAGCGCATGTCGCTCCCGTGAAACGGGTCATACAAACATATTGGGTCCAAGTCGGAAAAAGAGAAGCATTGAGCCCACGGCGTCCTCGCAATACAAAATTAATAAATAAATAAATAAACGAAAATATCGAAACTTGTAGCTGTCTGTAAGCAGAAATGGGTCATGATGAAGCAATGAACCTATCAGGGCAACGTAAGTATAAGAGAGATAATTTCAGAATTTGGGACTCGCCCTTCGAAGTATGCAGTTACGGTGCGCACACCCGCAAAATATCTTGGCTGTTTGGCTTACTCATAGTCTAGAAGGCTTACTCATGGCCTTCACATCATTTTACGAGGACGTTACGTTGCAGATTTCTCTTACTCGCTCTTTCCTTCTTTAGCACTGCCGAAATCTTAAGAAAAACTACCACCAAAACATTTTGTTTTCCCTCCAAAAATAAGGCAATAGTCGCCCATGCTACATTTGTAAGATATTGAATGCCACAAAATCTACCTGACGTAGTTTTCAGTTATATACCACCAAAATCATAAAACTTTGTACAGAATACTTATAACAGCCTAATAGTCTTTAAAGCATAATACATACTTACTTACGCTTTTTAAACGACAAATAAAAATCGAAAGAAAAGAATAGCAAGTTCTGAAAAAATATAATAGAGAAATTAGGTACCAGCTTTCTTACAACGGCACCAGCTTTTCCACTGAAAAAAATACTATATTATCTGATGTGAATTCTTGTATTAGCAAAAGAAATGTGAATATACATGAATATGGAATTTTAAACGATTTTAATGTTTCCAAACTTGGGTTCAGTGAGAAATTTTGTTTACTTCTAATATGATTTACGATTTTTATGAATTTTTGGCTGCCAGGCCAAGGAATGGGACACTCTGGGCCATTCAGCACTCAAGACAGTGAATAGAGGGGGTTGGAGTGTTTGGACAGCAGCAAGATAAAGAGATCCAGAAAACAGAGATGAAGCACAGCGATCTGATGGTGAAATTAGGAAAACCCCACAGTTGCACTAAGAAGTAATAGTTGGAGAGGCTGGCCAGCAAAACTGAAGAAAGGAAGCGGAAATGGAAGTGAAATAAAAGGCTGAAAAGTGTGGGTAGCTAGGGGCCGAGAGAACGCTACAAACTCCTTTTAGTAATGCTTACAGTGCAACACGCAAGGTGCAATGGCGGCCCATCTAATCTCATAAATTTTGGATAAGCTACTGGTATCTTTATTCTTCAAAGAGGCAGAGAGGTCAATTTACTTCTCAATACTTAACTTTTTCGCATTAACTACTGTTAATTATTATTATTATTATTATTATTATTATTATTATTATTATTATTATTATTATTATTATTATTATTTGCCTTCAACTGGTAAAAAGATGCTTCAGTCATCTTTAAAAGATTATTTAGCTATATAGGTTTCTAGTTCTCAGTTCTTTCCTAATAAGCAAAGAAAACTTATGGCTAAAGCATTTGTATCTGAAGTTGTATATTTTTGTGATAGTTTTACCTCTATTCCTGAGTATCAAGTATATCAACATACGATTCTCGTTCATCTTTCATAAATCACAGCTATTATACGAATTAAATGGTCACAGATAAACTTAGCAGCAACTAACAACGACAAAACACAAATAAGTTTCTTCCGTGTTGAAATTCATTTATATCAAATAGGCCTAAATATAAAAAAATAAAAATGGTAAGAGAGATATAAAAAATATGTACGGCCCTTCCTTCCAAATGTTGACACATCCCACTTTTTAACAGCCTCAGAAGATGTAAACATTGGAAGCAGCATTGCATCTCCGACTCGGGGGAGGGCGTCTCTGCAGATGAAAGGCTTGTCAAAAGGTGGGGTGTACCTGCCGTGACGAGAGATGTTCGAGCTTCACGAAAGCATGAAGCGAACACACAACCCCCAGGGAGGGAAGAGCGGACCTCATAACCCCCAGAGGAGGGAGGACCAGTCTCCACATCCATGATGAACGAAAAAAAGTCCTCACCACTTCAAGTGAGGGAGATGCGGTTCCCACAACCACAAGGGTGTACGGAACAGTCCCAACAGCAGCGAGGGATTTGGGAAGAGGTCTCCACACCCCAAAATCATGGAGGAGCAGTCTGCAACCACAAGAAAAGAAGACGTCAAAACATCCCATGAGACGGAAGAACTTCCAAGGGACGAAGAGAGGAATGGAGAAGTCCACACAAACTACAGCGGGGGGGGGGGAGTAGCCCATGCAGCCTAGAGGGAGCAAAAAGCTATTCATAGCTGTTCATGGCAGAAGCATTCCTCACAATAAGGAAGGGAGGCGGAGTTACTTCAACAACCAAGAAGTAGGAAAGGGCTGTCTCCAGGAACCCCGAGGGAGGAATGATCACTTCTCAAATCCCAGAGGAAGGTCGTCAAGTCCACAAAAATCCGAGGGTGACCTTCAGAAAGGACCAGTCTACCGCGAGCAAATAGAAAATGTCCATTAGTTTTACCCAGTATGTTTACATTGTCGTGGGATATATGAAAGCAGCGGTACGCTTTCGTCGAATCAGAAGCCAGCAATATAAAAGATCTGGTCTTAAAGCAAATTTCAATCAGTTCCTCATTAAAGATTTAATCTACTTCTGACGAGAGTCGTCGTATTTCATTTGCAGTTTAAATAAATACAGCCATTGTAATTTATTTCAATTATTTATCCAGTAATCAATAGAGTTCACTGGCTGGAACGAATAACTTATTTTTTCGTTTTTCTATTAATGAGTTTTTTTAATATTAAAAGAGACCTATACTGTGAACCTATGAACAGAAATGTGTGCGTGTTTGTGCGCGTACAAATAGGCCTATTTGCATGAGTAAAGAGACAGATGACGACAAACTTCTCAGGATTTGGCATGGACAAGAGTCGAGGATCATTTGTGCATCTCTTTTTCTTTACAATAAAAAGACCTCAATGACAGCCGTGTGTAGAAGTCCTTCACCACTGTTCAAAACCATTTTGACAAACAATTAATTACAAGAACAGTTTCACAAGTATTCACATGGTTTCTGAAAAATATCATTGCCAAAAGGATTGAAAGAAGGTACTTCAAGTTTTTCTCTTGAGTAAAACTGTGGTGAGAGATTAAGATCTTAATGATACGAATACCTGAAACAGTAATCACAACTCCAAAGAAGGATTCATCCACCTGAGAATACATCTGCTTGAATTATTTCTTGCTACTGAGAAGGGTCCTTGTGATTGGTTAATTTACTATAACCGTGTCTAAGGTGACGTTACGATATGTTGAACTAATACGCAAAGAGAAAATACAGTAAAGCACATATTACCTTGAAACATAAGCTAATCAACACAGAACTACGTTATTATTATCTAACCCTTTTAAAATACCTATACTATTCTAATAATTTGTTTAAATATGGTCTTATTTCTCCCAGTTGGAAATTTTCACATGACGAATGGATTAGAGGAGTTGATGATATCCTCCATAACAAGTAGGAATTCTATCAGTGCAGAGTTAATTTCAAGATACCGATAAAAAGGAAATAAATGTGTCATTGGTCAACAGATAATTAAGTATACCTTAGTTTAACCAGACCACTGAGCTCATTAACAGCTCTTCTAGGGCTGGCCCGAAGGATTAGATTTAATTTACGTGGCTAAGAACCAATTGGTTACCTAGCAACGGGACCTACAGCTTATTGTGGAAAGAACCATGCCTACACAAACACACACACACATTATATATATATATATATATATATATATATATATATATATATATATATATATATATATATATATATATATATATATATGTATATATGTATATATATATATATATATATATATATATATATATATATATATATATATATATATATATATATATATATATATATATTATATATATGTATATATATATATATATATATATATATATATATATATATATATATATATATATATATATATATATATATATATATATATATATATATATATATACATACATATATATATATATATATATATATATATATATATATATATATATATATATATATATATATATATATATATATATATATATATATATATATATATATATATACATATACATATATATATATATATATATATATATATATATATATATATATATTATATATATATATATATATATATATATATATATATATATATATATATATATATATATATATATTTATTAATATAATGTATATATTCATTATACAAAGGCTTTTTATTAATTAATGTCCACTTCATTATACAAAGGAAACTATATTTGATGAGTGCTTCTGCGCTGGCCAAGATTCAAATCAGGGCCACTTTTAGAGTCTGTCCAATACCCTACTTTCGTTAGGGTGTGGCCAAGTAGAACAAGCAGCGCAGTCTCATATATTTATCCACTGGAATCTTTGCCAGGACGTTAATCCGTCGTTTATTGTTTTCCCCAAGGTCTAGAGAGTCAAGGTCTACCCATGCGCAGCAGAGCGGCGATTTGTTGTTGGCGAGAGTAGTGTGTGACATCACTGCCTCTCCACTCTGACGACGCTTAGCAATTCGTTAATGTCTGGGATTCATTTCTATTTTACTATTAAATATGGTGCAACAGTGAATAATTATATTTACTCACTGAAAATAATGCTAAGAGAATATACTAAATCTCATACAACGACAAAAAAATCATATATCCCTTACAAATTTGCAATGTCAAGGGGAAAAACTGTGTTGGACAAACAAATAATCTATAATAATAAAATCCGAGCGGATCATTCTTGTTTGTCCACCCCGGGTGGGGGCGGGGTAGGTACTGGATCAGGAGGGTAGGGGAGATATTACACATTCACCCTCCTCCTGCAAATCTGTTTGTCCGCCCTGGGTGGGGGATTAGGTAGGGGATTGGGAGGGGAGGGGAGACATGACGGGCAGCGTCGGGTTCTAGCATAGCGCACGCCATCAAGCTCGTATTATATAAACAATAAAACGCATAAATGAAATGCTTACTACATACCTTTCAGATGAATTTTATTACAAAATTATATCCATTTACGTCCTATTATACAAACGAACTACATCAATTTGCTGGCAAAATTCTATAAACAATAGGAAGGATAAATGAAAAACAAACCTTTAAGATTATATATAAACCTTTAATATATATATTATATATATATATATATATATATATATATATATATATATAAATTATATATAAATTATATATATATATATATATATATATATATATATATATATATATATATATATATATATATATATATATATATATATATATAATCATAATCCCCTACGTCTTTCTGTATAGACACATTACATTAATTTACTGGTAAGAACTCAGTAAACAGAGGTAAATATCTATGACTACAGTACACTAACACAATATGATCTCTATCACATCAAGGTTTTTTCAACCTAGTCCTATCCAGATTTCGCATCCTAAATAATGTTCTAGAACGAACAAAATATGAAATTATTTCAACAGGAAACGAAACCAACTTAGATAATTTGCCTGGTTTTGAAGAATTTTCCATCACTATTAATTTCCTTTGGTCAACACTTGAAAAACATCCGTATACAGCACAAACAACATTTTTATAGTCACTCAGGAAATCTTAACTAATATTTAAATCTATAATGATAGATATGTAAAAATGGAAATAGCATGAAAGTATTATTTGCTGATCTTTACAGTGCACTTGTTTGTGTGTTTGTAAACGAATGGTCTTGCTGCCTTAGGTCGAGGTCGAAAGGATCTGAGTGTGGCCGGAGCCTCTGGGAGATCAGACGTCACGACTTCAGCCACGCGGAAAGGGTCTTATTTTGGGTGGCGGATGGGCAGACCTTGTCGTCTCTAAACCTTGGTATTACGTTTCACCCAAGACCGTATCGTTTCCGCTTTGGCTTTTTAAGAAGAAAGTCAGCGGTCACTTTACTGGTTTAAGACATAAGCCAGTAAAGTGACAGCTGACCTTCTAAATACCCTGTGCCGACCACATGTCGCAGAAACAGGTTTGACAAGGCATAGAAAAAATAATTAGGTTTCCCAATGAAATGTCTAAAGTCAAATGTATTTTTCATGTCAATTGTAAACTCATGGCTGTACTCTAAAAAACTTTTCACTTCAGCAGACTCTGCTCAGCCCATACTTTTATCTTAACGTTTGGCAACACAGGAATTTCTTATTCACCCCACTTTAGCGATCTGAGTGTTTCGCGTAGGCTTATTAGAGAAACAACTATATACAGTGACTTTGACCACCAGACTATCATAAGAGATATAAGCTGATATCGACTCCGCTGTACCGATGCCTTTCGAATTCAGATTTTATTCTTGGAATAAAACCTGGAATATCAATCCACCTCCGCTATGACAGCTGATTGGTAAGTTTGTAGTAACGCTTGCTTAATCATGAATTTTTGTCACGTATACTCACATAACTTTTTTTTCATTCCTAGGAATAAGTTATTCCCTGGGTATAGCGCAATGGATATTAAATGATATGTTGGCTTAATATTTGTGTGCGTAGGTATGTATGTATATATATATATATATATATATATATATATATATATATATATATATATATATATATATATATATATATATATATATATATATATATATATATGCATTAAGCTTCTAAGCGTCCTTTAATATCAGTTCACTCTACCTCGGGAAAATATATTTTGATATTAAAGGACGTTTTTAGTTAATAATAAGTTATGAATCACGGTGATGTGGTAAAATATTCATTCATAGATATGTATATATATATATGTATATGAATATATATATATATATATATATATATATATATATATATAGGATGTTGCTAACAATATATATATATGATATATATGATGTATATATATATATCATAGATATATATATATATATATATATATATATATATATATATATATATATATATATATATATATATATATATATATATATATATATATATATATATATATATATATATATATATATATATATATATATATATATATATATATATATATATATATATATATACATATGTAAGTATATATATATATATATATATATATATATATATATATATATATATATATATATATATATATATATATATATATATATATATATATATATATATATATATGTAGAATCTACTGGTCACTTTTACCAGATACATGTGTAATTGTAATAGCCACAATGCCATCTTAACTTCGAATTCTTCGCGCTTTTTGGATATCCTTGTCACTACAAAGCAGTAAGATCCAACAGCAAGAAATTGAAGAGACTGTGATGCCTGGTCACGAGAAACGAACCGCATCACCATAATCACAAAGAGGTTATGTTGCCGACCTGACCACGAGAAGGATAAAATACTATTACCTCTTGTACACACATATACCTGTTGTTTTCAGATATATTTATTAGAGCTGGAATACACCCATCCTCACCATCGTAGCCAAGTGGGCAATCGTTTTTATTGCATTTTAGGCTGAAGTATATATGTAGAATCTACAGGTCACTTTTACCAGATACATATTATGTAATTGTAATAGAAACAATGTCCTCTTAACTTCTCGAATTCCTTGCGCTTTTTTGGATATGATTGTCACTACAAAGCCATAAGATCCAAGTGCAAGAAATTGAAGAGACTGTGATGCCCGGTCGTGGGAAACGAACCCGCGTCACTATAATCACAAGGAGGTCATGTTGCCGACCTGACCACGAGAAGGATAAAAGTCTACTACCTCTCGTATATACATATATCTGTCGTTTTCAGATATGTTTATTAGAACTGGTTCGTTTTCCGCAACCAGACATCACAGTCTCTTCAATTTCTTGCATTTGGATTTTATGGCTTTGCAGTGACAAGCATATCCAAAAAAGTGCGAAGAATTCGAGAAGTTAAGAGGGCATTGTGGCTATTAAATGTATATATATATATATATATATATATATATATTATATATATATAGGGCATTATATAATATATATATATATATATATATATATATATATATATATATATATATACATATATATATATATATATATATATATATATTTTATTCACAAATATATAAATATATATATATATATATATATATATATATATATATATATATATATTATATATATATATATAGATTTAGATAAATATATATAGTTATATATATATATATATATACTTTATATATATATATATATATATATATATATATATAATATATATATATCACCGTTTTAATATCAGTTCACTCTACTTTGGGAACATCACCGAAGGGAAACCATAACTGATAAACGGTTCGGTAGCT
>NC_089754.1:5670302-5690302 GCF_040412425.1 Macrobrachium rosenbergii | reverse complement strand
TCCAGTACGAAAGTTGCCTAACGTCATTCAGGAATTTTCTATGAGACGATGTTTTCCATTCTTATTATAATAACTAGAGATTCTCTTGTTCTGAAACTATGTAATGATAAATATTATTGTTAACTGTAATTCCACTTCCTCTCTAATTATCATTTTAAAGAGTTTTTAAAATAAAAACTTCGTCTGGGACCTGTCCATGTACTCGTATAGGCCATGGCCTGCCGCATCTAAGACGCCCTTACGAAGGGGCATGACATTGAGAGACCATTATCCGTGCGGAAAGGAGCTACTTTTTTCGCTCCCCGTCTCACTCCTCTCTCTCTCTCTCTCTCTCTCTCTCTCGCTCACTCGCTCTCGGGACTTCGAATGTCCTGTTGTAACGTAATTGATATTTTGGTAGACGATGGTCGCTCATATCCTTCAACTATTTAATTCCTTAGTAAATGTGTCTGAGCTATCTGAACAGTGTATTTTATTAAGTGTGTTTGTGTAACAGTGCCTGATTAAAGACACAAAGCAAATGGTACCAAGGTACTGTAACATACATAATTATTGGTTTTTAGTGAACTAAAAATAATATTTACAGTGATTATATGTAGACACCTTGTTCCTTTTTAATACTTTTTCATGTTATATGTTTTATGCTTTGTCTTTTGAAGAATTTTATAATTATGTAGTGTGTTTGCTGTTGCCTTAATGTTTGCTTTACATTTTTTGATATTTAATCTATTTGCAGAGTATATTTCTGTCTCTTTTGTATCCACATTTTTATATGATTGATTTATTTGCCTTATTTTGTTTAACACTTGGGAATTAATTTACTTACAGTATATTTCCTTTCCATCAAGTTTTGTTATTTAACAATTTAAATTTTACTGGAATAATTTTTTTATTAATTAATAAATTAATTTCTGATTTAATTTTGACTGATGATTAATTCAGATTTAATCCAATTTTGTTTTGTTTTCATGTAATAATAAATTTCCCTGAGACTGTTAATGTCATGTATAATCTTTGAATTTAGAAATAAATTTTTGTATTTAAAATATTATATCAGAGTTTCATTTTACTGACCCACCAGTAATTTTGATTTGAATTAGAGATAGAGTGGTAAGTGAGATGTTTTCCTTCAAGTAATTGAAGTGAGCTCGAACCAGGGAAATGAAATAAATAGAAATATGTGAACATTTATAATGTTAATGGAGTGACGCCCTTAGATTTTACCTCACACCTGTTTAACGAACTTAATCTGCTTTCTTTCATGATTGATAATTTATATAAGGGATCACTGTTGCCTTTAGAGAAATCAGTCGTTTTGTATGTGTGATGAGGGTTCAGTGTCTGGCTGTTGTGAGGTAACTATAATTGTCGAATAAATGGTAAGTTTGGTAATCAAATATCAAGCACTTAGATACCAGGTTTGATTTGAAGAACAGACACTGGACACTTCGTCACAATATATATATATATATATATATATATATATATATATATATATATATATATATATATATATATATATATATACTGTATATATATATATGTGTGTGTGTGTGTGTGTGTGCGTGTGTGTATGTATGAACTTTTACCACTTACACATGAGTAACTTTTATATTCACAGATACTTGGGCACAAGTATCGTTTAATACCAAATTCACTCCACACTGGGAATGATTTAACCCCAAGGGAGAATTATAACCGATCTCTTCAGAGACAGGTGGTCAAAATCACTGTCTATAGTTGTTTCTAACCAGACCCTGGTTCGAATCCAGAAGAACTTATCATTTATAATTGCCCTTGAGTATAGCGAATTCGATATTCAACGATATTTGTGACTTTATACATACACACATACTTACACACGCATAAACACACACACACACACACACACACACACACACACACACACACACATATATATATATATATATATATATATATATATATATATATATATATATATATATATATGACTGTAAAATATTTTCTCTTAAAACAGAATTCCATCAAATATAAGGAGCCCATAAAATGATTTATCAGATATGAATCTGTATAAAAAGCATATAATGAAATCTAGATTATTTTTCCGGTCATGGCATGAGGACACAAAAATGATTTATCAAAAGGACAAATCTAGATTATTTTTAAAGCAAAGGACAAAGTGTTGGTTACTGGTAATGGGGATATTTGATAAATTTAAAATTTTATCTTGTTGCTCAAGATTATTCCAAGCGCTATTATCTATTAAGTTCTTTAACTTATGGAAACGTCTATTGGATTGAGTCGCGCTATTATAGGCAGCAATATCAGAACAAAATGAAACCAGGTGCCTCATACATGGAACCCAGTCCAACCTTCGTCCCCTCACAAAGGACCACACGCACAGGTATCTCGTTTCATTTTGTTCTGACATTGCTGCCTATAATAGCGCGACTCATTCCAAAAGACTTTTCCGTTAGTTAACTTAATAAACAACAGAGCTTGGAACAATCTTGAGCAACGAGATTGTTTTAAATTTATCAAACACCCCTCTTACCCTAACCAACACTTAGCTTTAAATCTTGGTTTTTCCTTTGCCCTCATGCCAGACCGGAAAAATAATCTAGCTTTCATTGCTGCTTTTGACAAATTCATATCTGATAAAAGTTACAGCCGAGAAGAGATATGTTTAAAAGGCATCTTACTAAATGCAATAGCTGACTTTAATAAGAAATACCCTGTTCCCGTAGATTTATGAAAGCCATCCGCTCGCTACGAAAATTAGATGTTGTAATAAGTAGATCCGATAAAGACGGCAAAATCGTGATCATGGACAAATACTTTTACTTCGACAAAATCAACCAACTCCTTAGTGGCACTAACACTTATCACAAATAAACGAAAAATCTCCTCCAAAACGTCCCCACAGAATTTTTTTTAGAAAAGTAAGATTAACTGGCAAAGACAAAAAGAGCATTCAACTACTGAAGAAATTTAAAGTCATTAACCCAAAACTAACTTACTTTTATGGCCTTCCCAAAACTCATAAAGATAATCCTCCATTCAGACCTATTATCTCATGTGCCGGTGCTTTCAATTATAAAATTTCTAATTGGTTAGCCGGCCTCCTTTCCCCTTTCTTAGGCACATTTTCTCCCTGTTACATTAACCATTCTGAAGATTTCTGTCACAAATTCAAAGAAACACATATACCACATCACAACATAAAACTTTTAGATGTAGATTCCCTATTCATAAAAGTACCAGTACAGGATGTTCTACAGTTTTTGAGAGAAAAATTAGCCCCCTATTCAGATCATTTAGATAAAATAATAAAGTAGATATGTGTATCAAATAACATCTTTTCATTTGGGGAGTCATTCTATAAACAAAAATTCGGGTGCAGCACGGGCAGCCCTTCAGGTACTATTTTAGCCAATCTATACATGGAATATTTTGAAACTGTAATAATAAATGCAATAAAACCTAAAGAAATGCTGTGGATGAGATATGCAGATGATATCTTAACATTTTGGGATAAAAAGTGGGGCAAATTCAATGAATTTCTTTCAAAATTAAATGATTAGTGCCTAGCATCAAATTTAAAGTTGAATGGAAAACAGACAATAAAATTCCTTTTCTTGACGTTCTAATAATTACAGACACAACAGAATACAAATTTACCATATACAGAACACCAACTCTCTCTGCCATACATTCATTTTTATAGCTATCATGACACCTCTATCAAGACTGGCGAAGCCAGCAATTTATTCTTAAGAGCCTTACGGATTTGCTCCCCGGATTTCCAGGAAAAGGAAACTGAACTAATCTGCAAAAGAACATAATTTTCTACCGTGTTTTTATGTGCTTTATATTTTATATATATATATATATATATATATATATATATATATATATATAAGGTATGTGTGTGTGTGTGTGTGTGTGTGTGTGTGTGTGTATATATGTATGTATGTATGTATATATGTATATATATATATATATATATATATATATATATATATATATATATATATATATATATATATATATATATATATATATATATATATATATATATATATATATATCTTAAGGATGGCATTGAGAAAATAATGCTGATTATTCCACTCCACCTCAACCATACGAGACTCGGGTTCCAAGTAAATTTTAGAATGTGAACACTGAAAATTTTTAAGTCAATTTAATCAATTTTAAATGAAATTCCCTATTCCTCAAAAGCTGCCATTTCATATTCAGGTATTTCTTATCGTATTTTTTTGACAAGGCAGAGATCTCCACCTATACACATAGCTTCTGGATATTACGTGAAAAAAACAGCGAAAATTTTGGCTTTTGAATTTACCTCTAACCTTGAAATAGAAGCTGCCCCCAAGGAGGTTACCTACCTAGTTTCGAAGAAATAGGAAAAACTAAATATCCCTCAAATGAATTTTGACCTCATAAAATAGATCAAAGAAAAAAAAATGATTTAGGCAAAATTAAAATGAAACCCAAAGTCACCGACCTACGAGGCTTTGTTTAGATCTGAGAAAAACAGTGTTTGCCTTTAAAATGATCTGTAACATCAAAAGTATCATCAAGGTAAACCACGTTGAATAAAAGTACCGACGTCCCAATTTTCAACCAAATCAGAGGAAAAACAAATGCTGAAATATGAAATATTTTCCTATAAACTGATTCACGGCCTTGTGAAATAGGCCAGATCAAAGATATTCTGGGATAACAGTCACCAACTCGAAAGTTCCTACCTTACCAGGTTTCATCAGCATTTAAGAAAAATAATATTTTGATCATGAAATTCAGATTTGACTTTAAAAATGGGTTAAAGTCAAATTGATTGAATGAAATAATTCACCAAACTCCGAGGTACCTACCTATCACATTTGATCAAAATTAACCAAAATTTAGGATTTTAATTTCACATGTGACCCGGAAAATAGGTCTAGATGTAAAGTAGCTGACACAGAAGCCTAAATATACTGTCAAATTCTTAAGACAAGTGGCCTTCAGTTATCACAACTGAAGGTATATAAAAATATCTCGGGAAAATAATCGCTAACTCCTAAACCCAACAAATTCCTTCAAAATGAGTAAAAAAAAAAAAAAAAGAAATAATAAGAATCATACTATAAAACACTTTTGCTATAAGAAGAACAATGATTACCATACAAAGTTATTCATACACGGTTTAAAAAAAGTGAAAATGTTTCGTCAGGTAGAAATGAATTAGGGGCAGATCTAAAATAAACTAACGGCGAATATATGGTCTCATAAACCGACCTCCCCATTATCCTCCCCACACCCATATTCCTGCCACAAGATGTAATAGAGATAATATGAAATGAGGGCACACACACACACAAATTATATATATATATATATATATATATATATATATATATATATATATATATATATATATATATATATATATATATATATATATATATATATATATGTATATATATATATATATATATATATATATATATATATATATATATATATATGTGTGTGTGTGTGTGTGTGTGTGTGTGTGTGTGTGTGTGCACTTTTTTCCGTTCCTATGAAGAGAATGAAGAGAAGACACGTTGAAATAAGAAAAAGGAAAATTCTAGGCCTGCACATCAAAAAGCTGTACCATATCGAAAACTTATTTGATTCAAACATGAGACCAACGTGACGTACTGTTCCTGCAACGCATTTCACTAATTAATTTCAGCTCCAGTGACATATTATGCAGGGGCAACATTATCATTAAGACAGAGCACGGAAGGTTTAATCCATGGCCATGCAGAATCTTCCGTTCATTTACATTTGCAAATGACTTAGTTTCTGCAAATGTTAATTATTACTGGTGTAAAGACAGAGAAGTTTGCTTAGGGACTTCATCTCACATGTAATGAAAAACAAACCTCTTGAAAAGTGGCAGCTTACATTATTCAAGAAATATTGAAGAATATTCGGTGGTTTAATGTTATAAAGGAGACATCCAACTGGATGACCTGTGATTTTATGACTTCTACGATATCTCTATTCTTTCGACCTTGCTCGATCTTGAAGGTATTTTAAATAGAAATTCTTGAGACCAGTGTTCAAAGAGATGTCTGTAAAGTAAGCGGACGGAAAGTTAAAAGCCTTAAAGATCGAGCAAGGTTTATTCTTTCGACCTTGCTCGATCTTGAAGGTATTTTAAATAGAAATTCTTGAGACCAGTGTTCAAAGAGATGTCTGTAAAGTAAGCGGACAGAAAGTTAAAAACCTTAAAGATCGAGCAAGGTTTATTCTTTCGACCTTGCTCGATCTTGAAGGCATATTAACTAAAAACCGAATGACAGTGTAACGTCTGTTTTACTGACACCAAGACAAGCTTGTTGTGTCCGCAGACCGAGCTTCTTGAACACCTGAATATCTTATTCCATGAATTCCTCATTCACCGACGAAATATCTTGAGTAACAATTAATGCCCAATTATTTTCTTGAATAAGTATGGTACAGCTGTTTTGTTTTATTAACCTATACTATAACTAAAACCTTGATATAAGCTCTTATCCACACAATATGAATAAAAAATCTTACTTTCTGCTGGATACTGCTGCGTTAGAAATTTACAAAGCAATGACAAGATAGTTAAGAACCCTTATGTAAGAGTGTTTTAACAAAACCCAAACCTAGCCATCTCTTGCACTCTGATGCGTAAACTAAAGAAAAGTCAGTATATTAGACACTCAAATATAAACTGTTTCTGAAGATGGTGAAAGCACTTTATTTACCAGTGAAAAGCTTACTCATAATTTTAATCTTCACAGTGGATAAAAA
The DNA here is from genome assembly GCF_040412425.1 of Macrobrachium rosenbergii. Taxonomy (NCBI): domain Eukaryota; kingdom Metazoa; phylum Arthropoda; class Malacostraca; order Decapoda; family Palaemonidae; genus Macrobrachium; species Macrobrachium rosenbergii. Next base: position 5,683,477 of record NC_089754.1, on the reverse strand, counting down.
ATAACTGGCGCTGTTTAATTTGTGATTTTCACGTAATAATCAAAACACGTTAGAATTATGTGTAATCCCGTAGAAGAACACAGAGTTAGCAAGCCGACCCAGTTCTCAGACACGTCTGTAAGCTACTTTATTCCTCTTGACGAAAAAGACAACCATAAGATGTGAACACAGAATTACACGACAAAATCTTTAATAAAATCATTACGAAAAAGAATGCTCTTCCAACCTACAATGAAGGCGAAATTAATAAGAGGTCCACAAAATCTTGGGATCGAATTCAATCCGGGATATAGTGTTGCATCTGGGTGGCCGCTATGCGTATCAGTCTTCGTGGTAACACTATCTTGGGGTTATTCCGTATCTTCTGGCGGTCTCACATCTATTACTGTTCCGCCCAGAGTATACCGTCACTAGTTCAATACTTAAATGCAATTAAACATCACTCTCAAAAAAGGCAACGGAGATGGCCAGATTACGATACTGAATAAATATAACCATATAATAAGGCACTCAAACAACAAGCTACGACACTTTGAAGACGACTAAATGACACTCACGTTATGCCTGTCATATACAAACGACAAGTAAGCTCTTCCACTGGACGTAATGCATCGCTTATTTAACATTCTAAAAACATGAACTCATCGTGCAATTTGCATCATACAACAATCGCTCAACTCAACAGTTTTGAACTTACGACATGTGGATAGCATTCGTTTGACGACAGAATCAATTAGTTTTACATTCTGTCATCATGAAATTAATTATCTATAACTTTTAAAATTATTACATTCAGTAATGTCATTTATAAAATAATCAACTTGGGTATCTTGAACTCATTCTTCCCTTCCGATATCTAAGACAGCCTAACTCCGACTTCTGAAATGACAATCTATTTAATTGAAAAAGCCCTCTGAACGATGAATAATTTCAAATGATTTAGCAAGAATCACCTTTCACTGTGTTGACAATGTTACAAAACTACTTTACAAAAAACTACTTTTTTACAAACAAACACACACACACACACAGTCCTTGTTTTACAAACATATATATACACACACACACACACACACACACACACATATACACATATATATATATATATATATATATATATATATATATATATATATATATATATATATATATATATATATATATATATATATATATATATATATATATATATATATATATATATATACTGACCTACTGACCTCTTGGATTTACAGGGCGCGTCAATTAGATAGTTCGCTTGAATAGACTCGACACAGTTTTTTAAGATATTTTAATGCATAAATGCTCTTACTTTCAGCGTTGGTGGTTACTGTGTGACGCTAGCTCATAATACTACTGCACATTCCTTAATCAATCAAGCTGAAAAATTTCGCGACAGTTTCCAAAAATGGCATTGAGATATAAGACATTATCACTGAACGTCAGTCAACAACATCGAATTAATTCATGGAAATGCTGGAAACTATCATAAATGCACTAAAACTAAACATCACCCAGGAAAAGATTTGAAGATAATCACGAGAGCAACCTCCTCTTGCCTTCAGTTTTTATGCGTATGAGTATTTTTGGGAAATTGTGAGTTACATGAATATTAATCCTTGAGAATTATTTATAAAGGAACTCTTTTCCTCTTATTAACATGAGTTTCTTTAGCATTTTTTCAGTACTTTTCTTGTTGCCAATAGCCATAGTTTTGAAAGTTAAGTAAAGATAGGCAATCGAGTCCATTTTTTCCAAAGAAGGCAAGACTCGGTATTAAGCCCTGCTTCACAGTTTGCCCAAATCTTTCAGTGCATCCATTCATATCCCCATACTTAATTACAACTGAGGTTATGGGGCTCACAAACCCGGTGCTACCTTTGTTTCCTTTGTTTCAGCGCTATTTTATCTCGTTAGTAGATTAAAAAAAACCAGTCGCAATTGATATATTCCAAGGAATTCTGAATTACACAAAAAACAAAAGCACGCAAGCTCACAAATAAAATTACTTCAGTCACTAACCTTTGAGGTAAAAATAGTAAACGCTATTTTACCGTGGTCACCGAAAAGTGGCGTCTTAGGTATACTATATTCTTATTGTTAGAGAATCAAAAGCATTCGCGCCTATTTTGTAAACACTTCATTTCAGGCATAAAGCTGGTGCATCTGTTCCGTGAAAACAGCTTCGTTGTAATTCTGATTACGCAGTCCCGTCACTCCAGTCTAAGAAATCTATTGCAGTTTTTCCGACACCTTATGAATAATTATTAAAGCGGTTTACCGTCCTCTTCCTGACTGTCAAAGATTATTTTTCCTTTACCACCTCGTAAAAACTATGAGCACATATATGTAAAAGCTACAACGCATGAAATAATGTCATATCACATTTCCACTGTCACAGAAAACAACGTCAACGCGACTGCAGAGAAAACACTACTGAAATGAACCATCCAAAATGCAACAATGAATATTCGCATTGAGCGATGAGTGAGCACCAATTACGTCATATCCTGTGTCCTTCAGTTTGCGTTACCTGTTGTGCTGTCCTGTTTACAGGGCCGAACTTCTGTATAACTTCCTGTTCAAGTGAGCTCATGACTATGAATTCTCCAACCAAAGTGCTTCTCGTTTGACGTCACCCAGATATCTTACAAGGTGTTGTTCCTTTTAACATTTGGTCCAGTGAAACTAACTGGATAAGGTTTGTGTCATAAAAAAAACTCCTAAAAGAAAACTGTATTGTTCTTTTACTTTTCCCGAAAGATCTTCCAGATGATTCATCTTGCAAGATCTTCTCCAACAAAATTCCTTGAAATATTGTGTGCGTTTTTATATGTCATTCCAAGAGTAATTTTACAAAATTTGGTGTATCCCTTTTTCTCTTAAATGAAAATTTATTACTACTTTCAGAGAAATGTCCTCTTTAGCTGGATAAAGTGAGTGCCTCTAACTTCCATTCCAGAAGTAATTTGCAAAAATAAGTCTTCTCTCTCTCTCTCTCTCTCTCTCTCTCTCTCTCTCTCTCTCTCTCTCTCTCTCTCTCTCTCTCTCAGAAAAAAAGTTCATTCTTACAATCCCTCCAAAACTTCTCTGAATAAGGTTTGTGGCTTTATTTGTCATTCCAGAAGTAATTTTACATAAACAAAAATTAGTTTCCCTCTTAAAATTAAAAATTTTATGTTATTTACTTTCCAAAAGCGATTCCATAAAGAGTGTTACATAAAAAAGGGGCACTTAAGGAGAAACTTGCCCATCTTTGCCATTTCAAAGTTTTTTCGCAGACATTTTTTCCTTATCAATAAGATGTACATTATTAGTGAAATGTGATTCTATTTACTTCGCATAAGAAATCTGAAGATAAAATTTTTTTACCCTTCAAATATTCTCGTAATATTTTTCTTCTAAAACTCATAAAATTGATTTAGTATAGCCAATGGGTTCCTGGTTTTCCAGAAAGGTGCTTTCATAATATGTCATTGATACCCAACCCTCAAAAGTACTTTTATGAGAAATAAGTAAGGAAATGTCTTTTAGACGTTCTGGGGAAAACGATTTTTTTTAATACTCAGAATGTCTATGGAAAAATAAAGGAACATTTACTCAAGAGACTCGAAATAATAAATTGTATATTTATCTATCTAGATCATCTTTACTTACAAGAATCTTACTCATGATGCAATTTCCCACATAAATGACAAGTGAATGTATCCCATTAGCTTTGTTGGCAGCTCTACATTCTTATGAAACCTAAAAAAGCTTGTAAAGAAACACTTGTTTGAAGCAGTTTTCAGTATCCACCATTAATAAGCAAAGTTTGCTGCTAATGCTCTTTTGTTGGGTTATGAAGGATAACACCCCTCACCCCTGAAAAAATTTGAAGTCTGATCTAAAAATATTTTTGTCATTATATTAGCACTTTTTACTCCCAACAGAATTCGGATTAAATTTTCGTCATAATTCAGTTTCATTTTATGTCTATAAATTCACAGAGAATGTAGGATGACGCGGGGATGTGCATTTCCGTTATTAGCATTTGAGACGTTGTTTGTAATGAATCTATCCTTATCTACTGTAAACATGAATTTAGAAAATCTATGCAAATATGCCAGTCACATTACATTCTTACTATCACAAGCATAAAAAAAATATTCTTCTGAAAAAAATTTTAAGAAAAAAATAATTTTCTAATATTTATTAGGCTTTTTCCATGTGCGAAGATCGCAATCCGACATGAATAATTTTTGAAAGAATATAATTTTTATTCAGTCAAGGTCTACAGTTGTCGCTTTCCAAAGCAAATTCCGTATAGCACTGGGCCCTTTCCCTCTTCCAACATTAATTTAGCCTCAAATAGCCAGCTATTTACTTTCAAAATATGAGACGCCTTGATCTGTTCCTAATCTACACTTATGAATAATATACATATCCCACTGAACTCATGAGTAAACTTTGAATTTAGGAGGATCAAGAAGCGGTATATATTATATATATATATATATATATATATATATATATATATATATATATATATATATATATATATATATATAAATAAATGAATGAATGTATGTATGTGTGTGTCTGTGTATGTGTATGTTCCAGCATGACTCTGAAATGAATTGGGCAATTTCAACCAAACTTGTTACATATGACTTACTGTCTGGGAAACAATTCTGTGGGGGTAAGACATCACTGGCACCAAAGGGGTCGGGGTGGGAAGGGGGTGACATGTAAAAATAACTGAAAATGACAGATATCAGTGGCTAATCCATAGTTTTCGTGGTCGCTGAGATGATTAGTGACACTCCTGATGCCCTTTCAGTCCAAGTTCAGCCCCGATAGGAAGGGGGGTTGAGAAGGGGTGGGAAGGGTGTGACATGTAAAAATTACCAAAAACAACAGATATTGGTGACTAATCCACAGTTTTCAAGGTCGCTGAAATGAATAGTGACACTCCCGATGCCTTTTAGCTCTAACTCCATCCCTGATAAGAAGGGGGGATGAGAAGGGGTGAAAAAATGTCAAAAATGCTGGGTAATGTAATTAAAGCAACTATTTTAAGAGAGAGAGAGAGAGAGAGAGAGAGAGAGAGAGAGAGAGAGAGAGAGAGAGAGAGAGAATTAATTGGTTGTCATTCAGATTTTTCCCAGGCAGTGCCGGGTTGATCAGCTAATATATATATATATATATATATATATATATATATATATATATATATATATATATATATATATATATATATATATATATATATATATATATATATATATATATATATATCGCTTTTCTTGGTCCTTCTAAATTAAAAGTTTACTCACGTGTTCAGTGGAATATGTATATCATTCATAAGTGTAGATCAGGAGCAGATCAAGGCATCTCATATTTTAAAAGTAAATAACTGGATATTTGAGGCTAAATTAATGTTGGAAGAGGGAAAGGGCCCATTGCTATATAGAATTTGTTTCGGAAAGGGACAATAACTGTAGATCTTGACTGAATAAAAATGATATTCTTTCAAACATTTTTCATGTTGAATTGCTATTTTACCACATCAAAAAAGCTAAATAAATGTTGTAAAATCATTTTTTCCTCAAAGTGTTTTCAGAAGAATAATTTTTCTATACTTGTGATAGTAAGAATGCAACGAAAGTGACTGATATACTTGCACAGATTTTCTAAATTTATGAGCTGGGAAGTTCAGTACTTTTGTTTCATTGTTACAGACTTAAAAATACATAAACTTTCTGTTATCATAAATAATATATATATATATATATATATATATATATATATATATATATATATATATATATATATATATATATATATATATATAAAGATAAAATCCACGAAGGAAATGGAAACACTGGAGTGCTGCTAAGTATAGTGGTTTCCTTCGTGGATTTTATCTTTATTTATATATTCATCACAGTCCATAGTTTCGTGATACAGTTTTCACATTTCACACACACACACACATTTTATCTTATATATATATATATATATATATATATAGTTTATATATATATATATATATATATATATATATTTATATGTGTGTGTGTGTGTGTGTGTGTGTGTGTGTGTGTGTGTGTGTGTGTGTATGTACAACACACACACACACACACACACACATATATATATATATATATATATATATATATATATATATATATATATATATATATATATATATATATATATGTGTGTGTGTGTGTGTGTGTGTGTGTGTGTGTGTGTGACATTAGAAAGTTTATGAGTCTGTAACCTGGCTTTTCCGTAGCAACACTCACGAGTTAAAGTAGGATAGACTCTTTAACCTTGGCAGGCAACTCTTTTGGGAGAAAGACACTCTGAAATCAAGCCAAAGAGTGGAAGGGACCCTTCAGTCATGGTAGGCAATCCTTCTAGGAGAAGGTTACTCTGATTACAAACCTTGTTCTCCAAACTTGGACTTTGCCACAGCCATTGTACCATCGCTTTCCTTGGTCTTAGGTTTGTGTTCCCTGGCTTGAGGGTACAATCAAACATTTTCCCTCTTTTTGGTTCACATTCCTGTTTTTTTCTTTTCGAAAAGTGTTTGTGGGGCAGGCTGATGAGAAAGTAAAAATTGTTTCGTGGATTATCAGGAGGCGCATCCTTTACTTAATCTTTTCCTTTTTAGCTTTTGATAATTTCTACATCCATCCTGAATACCCTCCACCTGCTGAAGTGACAAACCTGGCGGATTTAATTTTGGCCTTGCAAGGTGTCCCAAATACAAGTTGTCTACCAACTTGTTGACTACTTGCGTCTGGCATTTTTTCAATTTCAATCATATGGTCAGTGTTACATATCCTTGTAATGAAAATATTGCAAACAACGTAAACACTGTTGTTGTTGTTGATTTTATTGTTTGTTCTGTTGATTTTTACTATGTTTTTTTGAGGAATATGTTTTTCAGATTTACTTCTAATTTTATGTTGTTGTTTTTAATGCTTTTAATTCTTTTGGGAAACAGAACTTGACCCAGAACCTGCTACTCATTACCATAAGAAAAATTGTAGAGTACTTTACTCAAATATTTGAGGTTTAAGGTCAAAATTTCTTGGGCTCTAGAGTTGTGTCCATAACTATGATGGGATGTTTTTATCTGAGACACTTGTAAGCAGTAACAAGTCAAAGGGTGAATTTTTAATCCCAGGGTTTGATGGCCCTGCCTTTATTTATTGTTGTAACATTTAAAATGCTCAAGGTAAGACTGTACACACTAGGTCTGGATGATCTTTTTATCATCAGAAATACTTGGAATGCAGTTGCTATGAAGTTCTTTGTTTTAAGGTTTTTAGTAAGTTCTGCGTTATTTTTTGTAATTGATCTTTACTGTGACCCAAATATTCATGACTATATATGTCTGTTTCTTGGAGAGGATTAGTATGGCTCTGTCGGCAGATTCAAAAGATTCATTTGTTATTCATGGAGACTGTAATGCAACCACAGTGAATGGCTAAATTCAAATTCCACACATCAACATGACCAGTCTGATCTTGAGTTCTGTGTATCCTCTTCTTTGTCCAGCTAATTGAGGAGCCCACTCATATTTCTGGTAATAAATTAGACCTCATATTTACTGATGTTCCAGGTATCGTTAAGTCCAAAGTCCGATCACTGTGCCATTGAGATGGCCATATCTGTCAATCAGTATATTCCTCATACTACCACTGGAAAAATGGTCTTGTTGAAATCTGGAGGCAACTGGGATTACATTATTGAAGCTTGCCAAGCGCTTAATATTTCATATGCTATAACTGATTTAAATACTAACAGGAAGTTGAACGAAGTGCTGATGGTTTTTTTTAGTAAAGTAAACCGTTGAAAGGTCATCAAGATCAGGAGAAATGACCAGCCATGGTTTGATGATACATGTGGACGAATTTACCATGACAAACAGACCAAATTCAACATATGAAGTCAAAATTGTTCACATGAAAACTATACCATTTTGTTGAATCTTGCTGGGCTGTGAATAGAATTTGCCATACAGCTGAGAGAAATTACGATAATTCTTTAAAAAGGAAACTCAGCCTCACCTGTGGTGGACCAAATTGGCACCTTCTATTTCTTGGTCAGGCTCACCACTACTAAAAGATGGTAGACTGGTTACTGGCCCTCGGGAAAAGGCTGAACTGCTTCATCGTGCCTTTGAAGCTCAGAAATCAGCTAAGGATATATACCTCCCTGGTACTTGTCATCCTGAACCTAATATTACAAAATTTGCATTTCACACCACGGATGTTAAGAAAATTCTAGATAATCTTGATAGATGGGGCGAAGATCCTGGTGGTTTCTTCCCTTTGTTTTTTTTTAAAGATTTCTAGTGTGTTTCCCAAGATTAGTAAATGCCATAGATTTTTATGTCCATGTGGTGTCTTTGCTGTTGTGCACAAGCTTAATAATACAGTGCCTGTTCCAAAGAGTGGTTTATGTGCTCCCCCACGTTGTGGAAAAAACTTATTTTTAAGGCACTATACAAGTATGTGAAATCCAAGTGATTGTTAGCTAATATTCGATATTCAAATATGAAGCAATTGGGTACCTGTGATGTTCTTTTAGATTTGACATGCCATTTGCAAGTGAACCTTGATAAAGGTTTTGAGTGTAGTGTACTTCAAATAGATTTTAGTGCTGCTATCAGTTTAGTAAACTATAAGGCACTTCTTCTTAAATTCCAGAATCCTGGAGTGGGTGGATATATTTAAGGATTACTTCAAGGTTTCTTTACAGGTTGGCAGTATCAAGTTGCTGTTGATGGGATCTTTAGCAAACCAAGACCTGTCGTGTCTGGTGATCCATTAGGTAATGTTCTTGATCTGCTGTTGTTTTTAGTGTATACAAATGATTTGGCCGTTGGCTTGGTAAATAAGAAATGAAGCTGCCCTTAGTCTCAATTGTGACATGGAGCGAATAAGTGAATGGTGCAGTCGGTGGGGTGTGAAGCTGAACTCCAGTAAAAAGGAAACACCACTGATTAGTTGATCTCGTACTGATTTTTTACCCCATCCTCCCCTTCAAGTGACTGGGACTGTTGCATGAATCTGAAGTTTTGACAATACTTAGCGTAACTTTTGACCAACATCTTATTTTTGAGGAACATCTAATGAAAGTGCCAGCAACTGCTGCACGGAAGTTAGGTATTATACGCAAGGCCTTGTTTGTTCATAATAATGATAAAATCAACACAACCTGTTTCAGGTCATTTGTTCTTCCTCTGCTTGAATACTGTTCTCTGGTGTGGATGTCCATTTCTGCCAGAGACTTATCTCTTTTAGATAGATTGGTCCGTGGTGGTAGGTTTCTGTTTCCTAATACTAGCAGTTATGACTTGGACCACTGATGGATGGTCTGTTGTTTATTAATATTTCATAGTTTGTAGTTTAAGAGAGAACTTTTGCTATCCAAATTTGATCCCTGATCTTATTTTTTCTGCTGAGAACGACAAATTTCCTGAACGGCAGCACCTATATGTAGTAAATGTGCCATACTGTTGAACTTCTCAGTTCGAGATCGTTTATCCCTCACACTGTTGAACTGTGGAACAGTCTCCCTGAGAATGTTGGGAAATTAAAGGCCCAAAATTTGAAGTGAGTGAAAATGCAATGCATTATTGCCATACAACAATTTACCTTGTATTTTTCTTATTCTTTTATATTTTCTATCTGTTTACTTAATTTCTCTTATTTTCTCTTTTAATAACTGATCTCTTCTTTCTGTATTCTCTATTCTCTTCTGTAACTACTTTCAAATCAACACCATACTCTTTAGAAACTTGAATTTCAAGTCAATGGCCCATTGTTCCAAAATAATAATAAAATAATAATAATAATAATAATAATAATAATAATAATAATAATAATAATAATAATAATAATAATAATAATGTGTTCCGTTAAAAAGAATGGCAGAATCAGTGGATTGATTTTCTACAAAGTCTTTTCAATTCTTCTTACTATTCTCTTTTCTTCAAGGCCGATATCTGCTATAAGCTGGCCAATGTACATATTCTGGATGAGGGGATAGGAAATAATTCTGAATACAGTCACTTTTTATTTTGGCACTTGCAGGCAGAAGCTGAACATGGCGTGATATAATAATAGAGTTTCATGTTATCAGCATATGGTAACTAAAATCTCAACGTCGTTCTTGAGTAGTAGAGAGTCTTCGTAAAAGTTTTCTATGGGCATCAACATTTCTGCCGTCTCATCGGCTATCCTCAGGACAGGATAGGTTGGCTCTGGTTAGAATGGGTTTGTCAGTCGGTACACAGAAGGTCCCAGATCGCTGGTGGGAGGGAAGATAAATTTTGATTGGTTGTTAGGGGATTAGTACCCCTAAGCGAAGCCTTCTCCGTGCGGATGTTGGAGAATGAGTGGGTGGTGGTACTGGAAGAATCACTCACACCAGATGGTGGCGGCTCCTGACTGGTCCATTTGCTCGGCAAAAGAGTGCCAGCGGTCAGCATTCTGCGTCCCACTGTCAGGAGGAGGAAAGTTTCCTGGGCGGTGTTAAGGCTAGGTCTTTCCTTTCCGATGTGTAGAGCCTCCAGGAGGCGAAGGCAGCAATGGTCTGTTGTATTATCGCAGATTTGAATACTGGGAATTATATCATTCTGTTTTATTTTAATATTATGATCATTCTTGGCGCGATCACTTATGGCGCCTTCTTGTCTGTAACAAGAGATCCTCTTGGAAAATCTCATCATGGTCATACCATTCTCTGACGGCATCTGTACTGGTAAACCACGTTGGTTCTCTTCAGAGGGTCTTGCACAGAAGGAGCTTGGTTGTTCTTCATAATCAGGTGACTAGTTTTTTTGCTTTTATAGTAAATCCCTAGTCTGACCTTTTCCTGCAGGTCTGTAGGGCAGACGTTCATTTCTATGAAGTTGCAAAGGGCACGCTTGTCCTTTTCGTAGTTCCTATGAAACACACCTTATAAAAGACTGTGATATTTTCAAGGGCAGCAGGGCGATGTTCCTGCTGGTACCATTTATCTACAGTCCTACAGATGCATTTTGGCGACTTCCCAGTTGGAATGCTCATCGTTAATTAAGATCTGAGGATTCTTTTTAACAGAACATGCTTAAAAGAGGGTCTATTCCCTTCAAATAATAATAATAACAATAAGAATAAAAGACTTGCTGACAAAAAGAATGAACGAATTGTGAAACAAGCCTGCAAAAACTTTGACTGATGGAGATAAATGGGAAGGATGGTGAGAATGTGTTATGTGTATGATAATCTCTATGATGGATTTGAAAGTTTTCATCATGGAAAAAAGGGTGTGCGAATATATAGGTGGGAGAATGACATATTTTCTAAAAAAGTGGGACCGAGACATGGGTGTGTTGCGTCTCCATGCCTGTCATGTCTGCAGATGGGAGGATGAAAGAAGTCTGAGAGAAGACACATGAATGTGCTAATTTCTGTGACAAAGCATTAAGGATGAAGCCAAAAGTGACTGATGTTTGCTGACACTACTGCTGATGGGGTACTGTGAACACGAACCACAAATGAAATATTTTGACAGTATTTAAAGGAAAAGTTGTCAATGGATACCACAATTGTAACAAGCATCACTGGAAGCCAGACTTTCAAAGTATGAATGTAAAGTGTGGATGTCGAATGAGAATGAAAGATAAAAGTGGAAGATGGACAATGCTTAGACAAAATTTGGTAAAAAGATTAGCATAACAGGAAAAAGGACCAGTGTTTAAACATTTTTTTTATAACGTGGACATACTGGTGAAACGAAATATCTCAGTGAGTAATTCAGAGGAGTTTGGAGAAAGATGAAGACTTAAAAAGCGCTGGACAAAGTGTCTGAAACATGTAGTGGAGCAGAAATCTCTTAATATCTCGCCAGCAGGAGAAGGTGTACAATATAAGCATGAATGGTCCACTGTCTCCGTGGAAATTTGATTAAATACTGGTAAGCATAATGTATATATACTGTACATATATAAAAGGCCTATGATAGGAAGGTTTTCTGCGCAGGGGTTAAGTCCTTAAAGCAGGATATTTTTTTGCACAGAAACAGGTTTTCATTCTCAGTCCCTCTTCCCGAAAAAGAGAACTTTTATTCTTTAACTATTTACTGCTGTAAATCATTCAGGCCAGTATTCTTTAAGGAACTCAAAACACTCACTGCATAATTAAAAACAGCAAAATGATTTTCGCTTAAGATCCAATCAATACATTTCCAGCTTTATACACACACATACATAACATAATATATATATATATATATATATATATATATATATATATATATGTATATATATATATTATATATATATATGTATAATATATATATATATATATATATATATATATATATATATATATATATATATATATATATATATATATATATATATATATATATATATATATATATAATACACACACACACACACACGCAGACATTAAGCAATAAATGTCGTTTAATACATAATTCGCGCTATTTCGGGATTATCATCACCGAAGGAGAATTATATGTAATCAATGAATTGGTACCTAAGTGACTCGAGCACTCGACAGTACCATCCAACGTTTTTCAGTGACGTTCAAAACCACTGCACCTACTGTAGGTACCAATCTATTTATCACTTATAATTCCCCTTCGACGATATTCCTGAAGTAGCGCGAATTGGACGGTGATAAAAATTATATATATATATATATATATATATATATATATATATATATATATATATATATATATATATATATATATATATATATATATATATATGTGTATGTATGTGTGTGTGCGAGTGCGTTATTTAATCATAGCAAAGTCAATGTATTGTCGTTGTGGCCTTAGCTTCACATAAGCTACAGTATAAAGCGCCATACATAACAGAGTGAGTGAGAGTGAGAATGGCGTTAAAGGAGACAAAATGTTCCACTTCAGCGTACGACCGAGGCCTCTCATTCTGATGTGTTTGATCGTTACAAAGAACTTTATCTTCTGTGGCTTGTTGCTGTAGTCTTTACCATAATAAATTCACCCTTTGTGGTTCCAAACACATGAGAAAATACGTCTTCAGAAGACTAGCTTAATATATTCTATCGAGGCACGTGGCAGATACTTAGTGCGTTGCTAATGTTAGGGTAAAGTGAGCCGGTACCTGT
>NC_089754.1:5660302-5665302 GCF_040412425.1 Macrobrachium rosenbergii | reverse complement strand
AAAATCCAAAAACATGAGTAAAATTGAAAACCAGATGGTTAATTGCCAAGAAGTAATAAACAAAAGTGTAACCCAGGAAAATCCGGGATCACGCGGTCACAAACTAGTACCGAATACTTAACGTAAGAGATGCGGAATCTTACCCATTCAAATTGCAGAAACATGTATAAAACTGAATACTAATTTTGCTTATATTTATCGACAACTTTTTTAATTATGAAGGCTTCAAGTTTAAACAAACCAAGACTTAAATTTAGAACACTTTCATTACTTGACTTGATAAAACAAGATTCGATGATATTCCTTTTAACTTTGTCGTTTGCACGGGACTAAGGACCTTGCTTCACCCCAGTTAATAGGATGATCTGAATCTCTCATATGTACGAATAATGCACTCGATATTTGGCCAGTTCTCACAGAATATTGGTGTTGTTTGGTTCTTTGTGAAAGTGATTTTCCAGTTTGTCCATAATATATTTTATCACATTTTTTACAAGGAATTTCACAGATGCAGCCAGAAATATTTCTAGGAGAAGTTTTGATTAATAAACTCTTGACATTAAAATTACTAAAAACAACATTTATGTTGAAAAGCTTTGAAATTCTACGAATTTGTAAAAAGCTTCCATCATACGGTAATCTGAGAATATTATGCTTGCTGAATTCAAGTTTGTTTTTAGTTAAATAAAATGTTTTCCTGGCTCTTTTCCATGCTACATCTACAAAGGTCCGTGGGTATTTAAGTTTCAAAGCAATATCATAAATAAATATATTATGGACAAACTGGAAAATCACTTTCATAACGAACCAAACAGAACTGGTCAAATATCGAATGCATTATTCGTACTTATGAGAGATTTAGATAATCCTATTAACTGGAGTAAAGCAAGATCTTTAGTCCCGTGCAGCGACACAGTTAAAAGTAATGTCATCGAATCTTGTTATATTAAGTCAAGTAATGAAAGTGTTCTAAATTTAAGTCTTGGTTTGTTTAAACTTGATGCCTTCATAATTAAAAAAGCTTAGGGGAAAGAATATGATCATAATATACGTCCTGGAATCTCATGGCAAATTACTCTATCACTTGTATTGGGAGATGAAGGTCTAAACTTTCCACCACTATTAAATAGCTACCACTCCTAAAGCCTCTATCATAAAATATTTAACAGGCTGCAAGCAGGAAAGTTTTTTTTTGTTTCTTGTTCAAAGGCCAGGGGGATGCCCACCTAAAATAAAAACCATTTCTAACCTAAGCACAAAGGAAACAATATCGACAAAAGGAAGGAAGACAGAAAAGTGGAACACACTATAACGGATACAATAATAATTGCTTCTCAAGGGATTACAGGTTAAAAGAGTTATGAAAAAAAGGCAGCAAGAAGAGAATACCAACGCTTGGCAGTGGAAGGAACGAAGCGACCATTCCTTTACACACAACGATTACTGGGAATGAAGGCATTTTATAGCTAGTCCTAATTATTTTAACTCTGGACCTTATTTCTTCTAAAGTTTCCAAATTAAATGTGCTCCGAGCTGTCTGAAAATGTTTGCAAACCACACATTTATTTGCTCTGAATACAGTATACCAGTATTCAGCTACAAAGCCTATCCCCTTATTAGGGCAAAAGAGATAAAAAGTATGCCACTATGAATCTTGACAGATATGTATTAATTCTTAGCATCACTACAATTTCTTTGAAACGCTTTTGGAAACAGATATAGCTGCATGCTGACTTTCAATTTATAATAAATACATAATGGCTATGTAAATGACGCCGGATTGTCGTAAAATGTCGAATAATTGCGTAAATCGAGGGGAAAATTTTCCACAGGAAAGTAAGCAATTCGAAATATTAACAAATTAGAGTTGTATGAAAGCTGTTGCATTTTGGATTAGAGCTTAACTAAACAGGAACGAAATGTTTCAGCGGCAGAAAATAATATATTTGCAGTAAAAAATGAAGCCCCAAAAAGAAATGAAAAGAGGCAAAAAATTTCGACAGCGACCCTTGAAATGATTGATGACGCTTTGAATTTTAATGGCACTTTGTAAATAAGGTCCGTTATTGCAGATGTGCAAAAGTTCCAGAAAGATATTTTTAAAGTGCATTGTTCACATTCTCGAATCCATCAAATTGATGCTATTCACACAACTCGGAATGTGTGCTCAGACACAAAATGACGACTGCTGATTATAATTAAACGATAAAATTAATTGCAAAGGAAATTTGTTACAGCTCACGTCGCTGCAATCACTTACAACACAATTAGCTCCTACCGACAAGTATTAATTTTCATTCACGCAAAAATAAATAATTTCTCGGGCTTATCTAAGCGAGTTTACAAAGATATCGAGGAGAAATGTTGCAAAGAAATGCAATACTTGCTTATAAACGGTGGTAGTCGCTGACTTCCGATGCACAACTGGCGATTGAAAACATCTCTCTTCCTTAATTATTTTCACTCACTACAATTAGGAATTTATTGTCTTTTTTTTTTTCTCTCTCTCGCGATGTTTGTACTCGTGTTCTCCTGTACCTGGCTCTACTGTGCTACCGACCTGGCCACAGAGGACACTTTTGCTGCTAGATTCAACTCGGGTTACTAATACTGTGCAATTTAAACCACACATTTGGGAACAACAACTGATCTCTTCCTGGTAATTTCGTATTTTTTTTATGATACCTAAAACTTTTCTGTCTCCCCTTCTTTACCCGTTAGGGTGCAAAAAATGCTACCTACATCCCAGAGCTAATTGTTATCCGAGACCACGAAAGCACGCGTTATTACGGTTATGCCTTTTCTACGTGAAAGCTACTGCAATGTAAACTTGCTTTTGGGCTGCCAAAGTCATCTTCGTTACCGAAACATTTATCACCCACATTGCTGTCGTTGTAGTAATTTGTTGGCTGTATTAATCTTCCAATCTTTTTTTGACTGATTCTCATACATATCGTCGGCATATTACTATGGATGTTTTTTGGCTTCATCGTACTGGGGGTTCCCCTTAATTTGGAAAATCAGCTGTATAAGTTATACAAAGCGAGAGGCCTTAAACTATTAAATGGCTGCAGAGTAGCTTTTTCAAACGCGCGCACACACACACACACACACAACCGTGATTTTACACCACTGTGAATAATGCCACTTTTGCGGAGAGGCCGTACACCTGGTCACACATAAACTCGTTGATAGGGTTCAGATGCACATGAGAGATTCATGGGAAGAAACTCGTTGGAAACACCCGGGGAGAATTTCAAATGACAAACCCTGCTGCGGAAAATCATGATTGTTCTTATCAGCGAACTTCGTTTTGATTTACATGCAAGAGTGAATTGTTACATAAAGAAGCAAAAGAAAAAATCAATTGGTTTTATGTTTATACGATTAAGATAAAATATACATAGGTCCGAATTTTAAATCATTGTGCAGTGCATCAAACGAAATTCTTCCAGTCTTTCTTGTGTTGGCATCTAGATTTGAACACTATTTTGTTTGCAGATACTTAACAAACAATGGAACAAATACGAGTAATTTTAATAGACTAGGGAAAGGAGTACACACTGTTTTGCTGCAATAAAAACTGATACCTTACAGAAATTTTCTCAATAATGCTTATATAATTTTAAATCTGATAAATGTCGAAATATAAACAAGTAAAAAATGCGCCGAAGTTTCTTCTGCGCAATCGAGTTTTCTGTACAGCCACGGTCCGGTGGTTGCCTCAGCCACAGCCCATGAAATTCTTAGCCGCGGCCCATGAAACTCACCCGTAGTATGGTGGTGGCCTGTGCTTGCTGGTACCTATGGCGGTGCCAGAAGGACGATTATGGCTAACTTTAACATTAAATAAAATCAAATAAAGACTACTAAGGCTACAGGTTGCATTTTGATATGTTTGATGATTGGAGGGTGCATGATCAACATATCAATTTGCAGCCCTCTAGCCACAGTAGTTTTTAAGATCTGAGGGCGGACAGAAAACGTGCAGACGGACAGACAAAGCCGCCGCAACAGTTTTCTTGTACAGAAAACTAAAATGACTTTCCTCTGTGTTGCTGCAATGTGCATTCACTTCATGTTCGTGCTACCGAAGTCTTTTTTATGCAAGAATAATTCTGAGATCCACTTGTTAAAAGTAACCAGTTTTGATAGCATAAATAATCTACTGCACTAGGAGGGCTTCATGCTCCTAAACCTGTAAAGGGCATTGCATGAAAAGGAAAAACTATCTTATCTGATTTTAAGTTACCAATAATACCATAAATAAAAATTATTTTCCGTCCCCAAAAGACATTACGCAATATTTCCAAACATTTTTTATAGCATGTATGCGCATATATGCGACAAGCACCATTTTTGTGCCTATGTATATTTTTTATACGTATGTTATACTAAAACGGACAAACTGCAGGGAAAACTAAGGTGATGCTTCTTCCCTTATAGCATTCTTAAAGTCAGGTTCTGACATTTCTGTCGATAATATTTGTGTGTGTGTAGTATATATATATGTGTGTATGTATATATATATATATATATATATATATATATATATATATATATATATATATATATATATATATATATATATATATATATATATATATATATATATATATATATATAGTCTTCATGCTTCAAGTAAAGCATAAAGAAGGGAAATCCAGTGCCCATGAGAGAGTACCTAATGTGTCAGACGTTATGCATTTCATTTCTTTACTATGATAACAAAACTCAGAGCAACTTTACCAACCGACAAGGGACAAGGGCAACGACATATGGATTGGATTGGCCGACACACCCTGTATGATTCGGGAGACATTCATTGGATACATTTATAGTGTGAAACGATTTCATGGCAAATCTAAGCAGTGGCCTTTGCTACAATTTCTAGTCTCTTTCTAACCACCTTCCATTTACTGTCTGGCTCTGTTTACCTTTCTCTCCGTCTTCGTATTTTCACGCCAAATCGATTATCTAGCAGCAAAAGAATAATAATA
>NC_089754.1:5647802-5652802 GCF_040412425.1 Macrobrachium rosenbergii | reverse complement strand
TAATTACAATTAATTCCAAAGAGAAAAGTCAGATATCTCATTTAATTTTACTCTTCCAAACAAGGAGATAACACAAGGCATAATAATAATAATAAAAATAGTTAGAATACCAGGTATAATTAAGAGTTAGCGTAGGTATAGGAAAAGTGTGCATTGGAGGCAGAGCAATTCATAATTTACAAAATCTTAAGAAAGAGCATTTTTACCGTGTTCGGATATTGTGGGTGCTATTTTCCTCGGCCAAGGGACAATGCAGGGTGATTTCTTGTAACGAGTCAAGTCGTCCAATCACGTATCCTAAAGACCGAATTTGCGAAGTTCATTTCATTTTCACAAAGTAGTAATCGCGATTCGGCAATTCCGATCGATATTGTGTTCATATAGCGGGAATCATTTCGAAACACCGTGTCATTGAAAGAGCAAACGAACGGTAATAATAATTTTACCATATACATTTTTTAGTAACGTAACCTGGGTCACGAACTGCACCAATACTTAAATGGGACTAGTTAATTCCGCGTTAGTCAGTAAAAATACAATAACAAAAGACACAACGTTGTATGGTAATTTCGTTTTACATCCTTAACGTAAAATACTATGCATTATTGGTATATTTAGAGTAAATCTGGATGCCTGCATTTGTTTAGTTCGTTGTTTTGAATTTTGTGCTAAAGGGGTTCACCCGCCATGTTTTGTATTCCTCCGCGAGGTATTGTTTGAAATTGTTTTGAACTAGCAGGATTCACCCGGCATCTTGAGAGCCGAGTGACCACCCCTTGTCCGCCATCTTGAGACCTTTATTGTCATTGTTGTGGTGACCAGGCTCTGTCTTCAGCCACTTTTGGAACTACTTTCTTTCGGTGTAGTAGACCCACCTCACAATATCTTAGCTAGACAGACTTTGGTAGATAAAGCCAAGATATAATTTAGTCAGGGAACAATAGGCCTTAGTTAGGAAATGTACAGATAACAAGTTCCTATACAAATACCTGACATAAAGAAAATCATATAAAGAAAGAACTTACAATTTTACTCCAACTCATTGTAGACATCATCGGGTTAAGATTGTTAAAGACAATCCTCTCATTGCGAGACAACGTATCTGCATTTCATTAACCCTGCCAATTTGTGCACTGGGAAAAATTTTTTTTATTTAAACTGTTCTCAAGCAGCAAAAAAAAAAAAAAAAATTGGCTGATTGAAAATCTCTCTCTCTCTCTCTCCTCTCTCTCTCTCTCTCTCTCTCTCCTCTTTATCTCATATATCCAAGTAAGCCTAATCGAGTGGGCGTGACCCTCTTCAAAGAAAGAAGGGCCGACACCGAGACAATTAATTTAATTAAACCAAATAAAACCAACACCTGTGTCCCAAAAGTAGATGAGGACAAGTTAAAAGCTTGATACAGTGATAAACTGTCGGTCACGAGTGAGGCCTGCTACCCATACCTAAGCAAAGCAGTAGCTTTTCACCCTCTGAAATAGGAAGGGGTTAGCACTGGGTACTGGGACCAGCCACTCACGAGGATCTTTAAAGAAAAGCAACCAAATTCACTCTATTCCACAGTGCCAGTAATTTGCAGCACTGTCATCAACTAAATAAACTTACTTCTCTCTCTCTCTCTCTCTCTTTTATTTTCCCATTTTACTCTCATTCAATTGTTACACTCTGCCGGGGCAGAGTGCCTTTCCTCCCACATAGCCTAGTTGGACTCAAGTAAAGGGTTCCTAGGAACACATTGGCACCGTAGTGCCACCAATCAAGCATCTAGGAAATAAATAAAACCAAACAAAAGGGAACACAGAGTGCCACCAGTGTGACCTTTACATGGCACACCCAACCATAGTGCCACCTTTTGAAAGGGTGCCACGTTACTGAAGGGACACTTCCTTGCTGTCCAAGTATGCCCAGTCGACCTGGTTAGACAACCTTCCCCAACAGAACCATGGCAGCAGAGAATTATAAAGCCTTCCTGGATCTGGGGATGGGCGGCAGGTCTCACCGGCTCAGAACTTACCACCTGGGTCAAGGAGCAAGTGGACAACTTGGCCAAGCGGAAGAAGGAAGAAAGACTCGAATGGTGGAATTACGAAGCCGAACAGAGGAAGTATGAAGAAGAACGGAGGGCGTATGAAGCTGAGCAGAGGCAGCTAGAAGAAGACAGAGAAGAAAGGAGATGGCAGCATGAATTAGCCTGCAAGGAAAGTGAGCTAGCCCTCAAGGAGAAGGAGCTCGAGCTGGAAAGAGCAAAAATGGAGAATCCCGAAGCTATAGCTAGACAGCAAGCCTCCAGCCCTACACCTGCTGCACCAAATGTTCCAATTTCGAGCATTAATTCCCTCGTCCCCAAGTGGACTGAGGACGAGCCAGAAGCATGGCTGGAGGAGATCAAGGCTCTCTTCGATAACTACAGCACCACGGAGATGGAGAGAGCCTTAATACTAGCCAAGCATTGGAGGGAAAAGCCAGGGCATCGCTTCGCTCACTGGAGAAGAGAAGAGAGGCAACATGGTTGAAGTTCGTAGAGTCATTACAAAGGCCTATGAAATAACCCCAGAAAAATGGAGACAGCAGTTCTGAGGTCTTGCCAAGGAAGTCGGCTGGTCCTGGACCGAATGGGCCTGTCACAAGACCCAGTCTGGTACCCGCTGGTTCGACTCCTTGGCCTGCATGACTTCGATTGGACCATGCTAGAAGACCTGTACCAATGTGTGCCTGGGCCCATTGCTGTATATCTTCACGATAAGCAGCCCACCACAATTATGGAAGCTTGCCGCATGGCTGATTCGTGGGAAACTTTTAATCAGTCTCACAGCACCTCTCAGAAGCGCCTTGTTCCGCCGGCCTACCTCTCGAACTCCACTCGCCCAAAGAATGGACTGCCGAGCAAGCCTACGTGCACCCACTGTAAGAATGTGGGGCACGCTGAAGCTGAGTGCTGATTTAAACTAGGCACTAATAAGCAGCCTACTACCACCAGCCAGAACTCCTCTCCCGATTCATCCACTCAGCCCTCTCCTCCAACAGTTACTGCAGGCCACCGAGCCCATCCAAGTGGCCCGTGCAAATCCTGTGGTGCTGCCAGCCACTACAATGCTGGATCTCTGGCCTGCCCAGATCATGTACCCACTACAAAATTCGTCAACCTCATTAGCACCTCATTTTCTGCGGCCAGTCCACACAAGATCATTTACCCCAAGAGATTGGGAACCCAGTCCATCTCGGTGGCCCCTCTTCAGAGCACTAGCCTGCCCATGACCCTTCCGGTCACAGTAGACACTGCGGCAGACATTAGCCTGATCGCCAGGGCCCAAATGCCAGCCGGTGTCATGGTTGATGAGAAAACCCGGTGGGAAATGAAGTGGATAGAGGGCCACACCATTACCGTTCCCACGGTCCAGCTCCAGGTTACGACACCTTGGGGCACGCTACCTCAGCGCCTTGGTGTGGTGGGTGGAATTTGGCCCAGAGTGGACTTCCTGTTGGGACGGGACCTTCTCTGGGGAAGCCCATTACCAACGCCGCCCAGCCAGCCTCCTCAACTGCTGCCACTGCTGCGAGAACTGAGCAGTGCCACGCTCTGCCACGATAAGGGCAAAACCCACCTTCCGCCTACCAAAGTGGTCAGCGGAAGGGGCACACACCGAACCATTCTAGGCCTTTCCCTCTCCAGTTGCAAAGGGCTGGCCCACAAAGAGGTCCTCCCTCTCCCCAAAGATATTCAGGAGGAGCAGTACCGCTGCAGGACGTGCAAGCGGACAGGCCACTCCACAAATTGGGAGGGCTGCCCAAGTAAGCAACGCCCAGCGGACGCCCCCGAACAAGACTCTCGGAGAGGCTACGATCTCCTGCTGGGGCAGGAATCTCTGCTGCAGCCAAGTTCAAGTCGTCCGCTAGGTATGATACCTCCGGACCCCTTGTCAGGCATGCCTGACCCTCAACTGCTGCCAGTGCCACTTGCGAGAACTGAGCAGTGCCACGCTCTGTCCGTCACGGACGTTGAGCTATCACTTGAAAAGACCCCTATGCTGGGTCTAACATCATGAGGTGAATCCTTCCCCTGGAGATTCAGGATTACCCATGCCTTTGATCATCACAACCGGAGAGCTTCCAGCAACCGAGACTTCTTCACCAAATCTGATCCCAGAGGATGAACCCCTGGAGGATCAAAATGTTACACTGTCTCTGGGAGACCAGAAACTGGCCTCCTTGGACACAGAAGTCGAGATCTCTCTTGCTCCGGTTGTCGCAGCAGCCGGAGTAGGGAGCCCTCCTGTAGCTTATGAAGTTGCCCCTGACTTCACGCCCTCTAGCCCTTCTGGCCTGTCCCCAGAGTCGGTGTCCTCATCACCTCCTAGGCCTGATACTGATAGGCCTTGGAGGAACCCAAAGAAGAAGAAGAAGGGGCGGAAGAGAGCCCAGTAGTTGCCGAGCCATAAGATCATGCTGGCACTGGTGCCCCCTCGGCACAGTGCCCTACCATCCTGGCCCCTTGCCCAGAGAAGGTAGCCAGTGTGATCTCTTTTTCTTATACATAGCCTAGATCGCCTTAAGTACGGTACATCAGATTAGTAGCCTTGTTCCTTCCAATTACCACCGAGCCGCAGTAATCACGTACGTAGAATAACTAACATCAGCTAAATCTTAACTATTGTGAAACGAGCCACTATGCTCATGACATGCATGGCCTAAGACTTCAGTGAGGCAAACATTTATCATATGAGGCAAACCTCATGACTTAACTGGTAATTACTAATTATAATAAACACAAACAACTTTGTAATTTAGTTAGAACATTCACTCTTATGTTGGTGCTACGGTCGGGTTAGGTTAGGTTAGGCTAGGGAATACCATAGAATGTACCAGTAGGCTAAGTCTAAACCATCACAATTATAGGAGGTAGCATGTAATAACTGTAAGCACCTTCCAGTACTGTTAGAATTAGGTAAAGTAGTGATTGAAGCTCATATCCTATCTAGGGTTAGGTAGATCCGTAGCTAGGT
>NC_089754.1:5627802-5642802 GCF_040412425.1 Macrobrachium rosenbergii | reverse complement strand
TAAAAACAAAATCCTGATTTTTTTTTTTTTTATGGGACAAAGTTATAGCCTACCATAAAATACCGGTAACCTCCCTTGTCGCACTGTGTACTTATTGTTTTGTTATGAGAGAGAGAGAGAGAGAGAGAGAGAGAGAGAGAGAGAGAGAGAGAGAGAGAGAGAATCTTCTATGTACAATTATAAATTTATATATATATATATATATATATATATATATATATATATATATATATATATATATATATATATATTGTCAGTATGTGTTTAATTTAACGTAAATTAATTTGTTTTGAATAAGCCACTTTGCAGTAATTATTCTTTTGGAAACGTAATGACCCTGTTTCCTCCTCCCTGACATTTCTGACTTGTTGTTTAGTTTTAATTACAATGAGCTTGTTTTATTTTCACGTGTGGTTTTGGCTTCTCGTCCGGAGCTGTATTCGGCGCTGTTTCTCGAGGACTGAGAGTTGTTTTTTCTGGACCTTTGACATTGTGTAGGCCTGCCTTATGATTGGACTATCTCTGGATTACAATACCTACCTTTCTTCAGCTGCTGCTTCTGTCCTCCTTTGGGAGATTGATTTATCCATCAGGCTACGCCCTTGGTCCAGTAAAACTGCCATGGGGACCTCTCTGCCATCTGGTAAGGTGTGATTTCCTGTTGCACGGCCGTGTCCATGGATTGTCTTGCGACAATAAAGTGATATTTCGTCAGGCTACGCCTTTGGACCAGCGATTTGTGCCTTGGGGACCTCTCATTGCCTTTGGTATGGTCCTAGGAAATTATAGATTATTCTCCTCGACCCGTGATTTGACGGCTGTGGTGGCCACTTCCACCGTTTAGAGCTCACTTAAGGAAGCAGTTAATATTTTTTTGGTTTAGTGTGTAATAAGTTAGGCTATTCTGTCTTTTCGACATTCTATTACTTTCAGGGCCCTCTCTTTAAAGTGTAATTGCATAGTCTATCTTAATTTGGTGTAAGTGTGTTTGTTATTCGATGTTTTCAGTGTGTGGTTGATTTTTGTGTTTATTTAATGTATTTTGTAAGAGGCTCAGTGGTCATTTCTTTCTAAAAGTTTGTATTAAATATTAAGGTTTTATTTTCAGCTTTTACTTATCCTCCTTGATTCCATCTCTGTACACTCTGTTGCAGCCATTCCACCTATTGTGGACTTGGTCGTTAGTGACTTTGTTTGTATTTTAAGAGACTTGTGTATGTTTGATGGGCGTGGGCCCATAACATTTGCGACCTTTTGCCAGGATTTGTCGGATCCTGTAGTCACTAGAGTGTATAGAGTGGATTCTTGGGGGTGTTTTGCAGCATAGTAATACCTTCTCTCCTATATTCTTGTGTTGATCGGTGTTTATAATTTTTTTTTTCCTTGACCGTGGTAGGATATTTGTGTGTTTATTGGTGTTCAGTGTATTGGTTTGTTTTGGGTATATTTTGTGAGATACATTTATATATTTACTTGTGTGTAATTAATTTACAATGGCTGATTTGAATATCCCGGAGCTCTTGAGTGAGAGAGGGTGGCAGGACAGGTTGGCAGAATTGAATAAGCCTGATTTAGAGAGTGTAGCAGAATTTGTTGAAATTGAAAATCCTGGGTCTGTTAGGAAGGGCTTGTTGCTTCTTTATGTTTATGAAAAGGTTATGGTGATGAAGGCAGAAGGTAAACCAGAGACTAGGCAGGTGGAGGAAGCGGTGTCAGTAGAAATTTTAGTTAGGCAGATTCAGTTGAAAAAGAATGGAAATAGATCTCCAAGGTTGAAGGCCAGGAGGAGAGAGAGAGAGAGGCAGCACAGAACTTGCTATGCAAGCATTGAGTAATAGGGTTCTTCTTCTTCCCAACATAATGTGTCTGCAATGCCTTGTATTAATCTAACTGAAGCTCTAAAGTTAGTCCCAAATTTTCAGGAAGTTAACGTGGCAGTTTTTTTGTTTCTTTTGAGAGAATAGCCTCAAGGTTGGAGTGGCCAAAAGAGTATTGGACCACTCTTATTCAGAGTAAATTGTTAGGTAAGGCCCAGAAAGTTTACGTTACCTTGGACGAAGATCTGTCCTCAGATTATGATTCTGTAAAGGCCATAGTTTTGAAGGCTTACGAGTTGGTACGGAAGCTTACCGACAACGCTTCCGTAATTTACAGAAGGAAAGAGGGCAGACTTTTGTAGAGTTCGCCAGGGCTAAAGAGCAATTTGCTGGCGACTGGTTAAAGTCTAAGGAGGTGACAGACTTTGAGAAATTAAAAGAATTAATTTTGGTTGAGGAGTTTAAAAGGTCCGTGCCTAATGAGGTGAAGGTACATCTCGAAGAATTAAAATTAGAAACGTTGCAGGAGGTGGCTATTGCAAGTGATGAGTACCTCCTCTCTCATAAAAATGTGATAGGGAAGTATCCAGAAATGAAATCTGGTTGGGTGAGAGTTAACAGGGTAGTAATCAGAACAGGTATAACAGGCCTAATGTTAATTATGGTTCTCATTACTGCTCCTGTTAACAGCTATAATAGGCAGACCACAGATAACCCGGAGAAGTTGAAAACTTTGACTTGTTTCTTCTGTCATAAGAAGGGACACGTCAAGAGCATGTGTTATGCATTTAAAAGGTCGCAAAGGACCGAAAGACGTCCGGTAATGGCCATTCGTAGGAATGAGAACGAGTCAGTGGCTGAGAACTCTAATAATCAATGACTAGGCAATAAGTCACTGGCTCCTTTTCAGAAATTTTTGTCTGATGGTTTTGTTCGCTCTGGGAATTCGACTGAGCAAAAGAAAGGTCAAAATTTTGCGTGACACTGGGGCTGCTCAGTCTTTAATTCTCAGAGAATCCTTACCTATTGATCGGGAATGTTCAAATAAGGAATATGTTTTGTTAAGTGGTTTTCCAGATACGGTCAGGTCTTACCCGGTTGAGAGTTTTTATTTATCATGCCCGTCTTTTTCAGGTTATTTAAAACTGGCCGTTATTGATAAATTTCCTATTAAAGATGTGGATTTGGTGTTAGGGAATGATGTCGCCCTAATAAATAAAACTTTCCCTATTGTATTAAGTTCCGGTAATGAAATATCTGTAGTCACTCGATCGAAGGCTAGTAGTGTTGACTCGGCCGAGTCGGTAGTTGATGTTGATTTGAGTAGTTTAGATCGTAGTGATAGCTTAGTTATAGATAGTGGTGTGTTGGATAATAAACTTAATTGGACTACTAAGGAACTTATTACAGCTCAGAAAGCAGATTTTAAAGACCTGCCAGTTGAGTCTGGCGAAATTACTGATTTGACTGTCCCTCGATTTAAGATAATTAATAATATTTTGTATAGAATAAGTAGACCTTTTGATGCCATTAATACAGGCTGGTGTATGAGTGGTGACCTAGACTAAGTTAAGGTTAATTTATTAAGGTTTTGGTCCTTATTTTTGTTTGACTGATATTTGTGTTTTCAGAATAATTTAGCCAGGTCACGGCCTCACGGGTCTGTAGCACGGCCGTTTTTTAGGCGCTACAGGCTGGTGTATGAGTGGTGACCTTGGTTGCGGTAACACTAGCCCCATCGTGGTCGATTTATATTTTTGGTTGTTGGTTATCTAGGTTTAGTCTAATAATAGGTTAGTCTTGTTAATATTGCTGTTCTGCTAACCTGTGCCCACCGCTCCACTTGTGAGTTCATGGGGATATTACCATATTTCTTCATATGTTGATACTGATGTTATTTTTGGCGTGGTCACTATAAATTATTTACTTGTATTAGTTTTAAGTCATAATATTAAGGTTAAGATTTGATATCTATTGACTGTATTGAAAGTGGTACAAAATTTTTGCCACTAATCTATTTTTGGCCGGCAATGTGATATAGTATTTTCAATCACTTTTTGAGTTTTGTCATTGGACTTGAATTTTTCTTATTGTCCCTGTTTTATTTCATATAGATTGAATTGCTATGTTTGTTTTTGATATTAGCATTTTTATATATTTCTTTGAATTTTGAGTTAAGTTCAATACTTTGTAGAAAAATTTTCTTGTGGAAAATTTTTTTGTTGGAGTGAGGAGGTGTCAGTATGTGTTTAATTTAACGTAAATTAATTTGTTTTGAATAAGCCACTTTGGCAGTAATTATTCTTTTGGAACGTAATGACCCTGTTTCTCCTCCCCGACATTTCTGACTTGTTGTTTAGTTTTAATTACAATGAGCTTGTTTTATTTTCACGTGTGGTTTTGGCTTCTCGTCCGGAGCTGTATTCGGCGCTGTTTCTCGAGGACTGAGAGAGTTGTTTTCTGGACCTTTGACATTGTGTAGGCCTGCCTTATGATTGGACTATCTCTGGATTACAATACCTACCTTTCTTCAGCTGCTGCTTCTGTCCTCCTTTGGGAGATTGATTTATCCATCAGGCTACGCCCTTGGTCCAGTAAAACTGCCATGGGGACCTCTCTGCCATCTGGTAAGGTGTGATTTCCTGTTGCACGGCCGTGTCCATGGATTGTCTTGCGACAATAAAGTGATATTTCGTCAGGCTACGCCTTTGGACCAGCGATTTGTGCCTTGGGGACCTCTCTTACCTTTGGTATGGTCTAGGAAATTATAGATTATTCTCCTCGACCCGTGATTTGACGGCTGTGGTGGCCACTTCCACCGTTTAGAGCTCATAAGGGAAGCAGTTAATATTTTTTTTGGTTTAGTGTGTAATAAGTTAGGCTATTCTGTCTTTTCGACATTCTATTACTTTCAGGGCCCTCTCTTTAAAGTGTAATTGCATAGTCTATCTTAATTTGGTGTAAGTGTGTTTGTTATTCGATGTTTTCAGTGTGTGGTTGATTTTTGTGTTTATTTAATGTATTTTGTAAGAGGCTCAGTGGTCATTTCTTTCTAAAAAGTTTGTATTAAATATTAAGGTTTTATTTTCAGCTTTTACTTATCCTCCTTGATTCCATCTCTGTACACTCTGTTGCGGCCATTCCACCTATTGTGGACTTGGTCGTTAGTGACTTTGTTTGTATTTTAAGAGACTTGTGTATGTTTGATGGGCGTGGGCCCATAACAATATATATATATATATATATATATGCCCTTTCTACATGGTTATTATGATATATTTACGTATTCAGCTTCCAAATCCTTGAATGGATATGGAATCACCGAAATGTTGGACACCTTGCAATCAGATGAGGAAAGCTCAGATGACGAAGTTAAAAAGGATGAAAATGCCATTGCAAAGAGAGGAATATATTAGCGTATATTTGTTCACTCCTTGATGGTGAAATTACCAATGAGGATTCCGGTGAAAAAAAAAATTGTTAAAATTGGAAATCTACCTAAAACACAGTTACTAGAAGAAGAACAATCACTGACAGCGTTTCACATGAGTCCAAGGAATATCAAGGTGTACAGCAGCAAGGTCAGTGCATTCTGAGAAAGGAAAATATACTCCACAATCCTTCTTCACAGAAAATACCCTAGAAATCTTCAAAGAAATTAATATTGATTCATGGCTGGAGAGTGGAAGGTACTTGAAAACAAGGCACGACCTCATTATCCCTACAGGCTATCAGCAGCTTTTAGACTACCTTTTACACACTATTGTTATTGAACATTTAAATGATGGAGGTTGTTTTGTACACATCCAAAAAGGAAACCATAATTTTCAACTCTCTTGCACAGAGATGAGTTTTTACTGGAATTCAGTTATTATCAGGATATAGCAAATCGCCCCAGTGTCGAATGTATTATTTATTGGATGCTGATGACAAGAATGAATCGGTTGCTAATTATATTTCAGCCTGGCTAACAATTCAGAATTGTCAAAGAATGATAAGTTTGCAAAGGGAAGACCCCTTCTGAACCTTCCTAGCCAGCGTTTCGTTACCTGACAAATCAGTGATACCTTATTATGGGCGCCGTCTTACTAAACAATTAATAGACGAAAACCTAGTCGCTGGGGCTATAAGGACGGACAGCGGCAACCACACTGGGATATGTATATCTTATTGATGCATAGCAAAGTAAAGATGAGAATCCAGGTTCTTCCGCAAATTTTTATAAGCAGGCTTTGGTATAGGTGAGGGCGGTATTTTGAGCGTGGACATTTCGCCGCCGCCCGCCCCCGCCGCCCCGACATATTCCCCAGACATTTTCCCCTCTGACATATCCCCCGACATTTTCCCCTCTGCACATTTTCCCCTCTGGACATTTACTTGCTGTATACAATAAGAGCGAAAGTTTGTTTCTCAGAGTCGTGCATGATTTATTGTATTTTTACTGAACAATAAAAACTGATAAAAACATAACTGCATTAAGGATTAAAATATTCAAGTGAAAAAAAAAGTATACCTTATTTTAACCAGACCACTCAGCTGATTAACAGCTCTCCAAGGGCTGGCCCAAAGGATTAGATTTATTTTACGTGGATAAGAACCAATTGGTTACCTAGCACCAACGGGACCTACAGCTTACTGTGGAATCCGAAACACATTATAGCGAGAAATGAATTTCTATCACCAGAAATAAATTCCTCTTATTCTTCATTGGCCGGTCGGCGATTCAAACTCGCGGCCAGCAGAGTGCTAGCTGAGAACGGAACCCACACCTCCAATGAGGAACATGTGGGATATTTAGGGTCAAATACAGAAGAAAAGTGTCATCAATACTAGTTTATTTTTTATATTAGGGATTAAAATATTCAATACATTCTAGTTACAACAGGCCACAACATTCAGGTAGTCTACCCTGATGCACCTACGGACACCTAGCCTACGCTACTTGTAGCATACATAAGAAACATCGGTTAGGCTGCTCCCCACCTACATTAGAACGGACGCTACTTTTTTAATGCTAATTTTTTTAACATTTCTGCTTTCAGTTTGAGGGTGGCGGAATGGCACTTCGCACCTTATCCGCACTTTGAAAGATTCTTGGCTAGCTCCTATTTTCTGGCAGGCGGTAATGTTGCGCTGCGTGCTAGCCACATGGGTTGCAGAAAACAAGTGACATCAGGAAGGTAGTAACAGAAAGCATGGTTATATAGCTCTATCGACATACTGCATACTATGCTCTGTTCAACTGTTTACTCCGAACTTAGGGGTTAACCATATGTTCGGACATGATTGGCATAGGCTACTTCTTATGTATACATAAACAAACCCCTACAACATCGTGGGCTGTTCTTAGCCATGTCATTGTGCAGGCTGTATTGGTATTTTAACGCTGTGATAACGAGACTATCAACAGAATTGGCAGAACTAGCATCCCAACCACTTAAACTATCACTGGGGTAAATGAGTAACTTGCTGTATACTAGGGGAGAAAATGTCCAGATGGGGAAAATGTCCGGTGGGGATGTCGGGGGGAGGGGATGTCCGGGGTGAAAATGTCGGAGGGGAATATGTCCGGGGAAAAGTGCCCTTGGTTGCGTTTCACGGCACTGATTTTTTTTTCATTTTTCTCCAAATCCATGGCTTCAAATGGAATTCTGAAGCTATTTCATAGTTCTCCCAAGTAATATCTACCATATATGTAACGTGATCACAAAACTTTATCTTTTTCTGGGCATAAATGGGTTAAAAGGCATATATATATACATATATATATATATATATATATATATATATATATATATATATATATATATATATATATATATATAGTAAATACACATTTATATATATATTTGTATATATATATATATATATATATATATATATATATATATATATATATATATATATATATATATATATATATATATATATATATATATATATATATATATATATATATATATATATATATATATATATACATATATATATATATATACATATATATATATATATATATATATATATATATATATATATATATATATATATATATATATATATATATATATATATATATATATATATATATATATATATATATATATATTCACTTCTTAAGCTACAAACTTCCTTTAATATCCAATTCGCTCTACCTCGGAAATAATATATTTTCATATATGTTACCGAAGGGGAATTTTAGTTGATAATAAGTTCATCCCATGGGCTCGAACCAGCGACGGACAAGAACTCGGGACTACAGTGGATGCTTAACCCACACGGCTAGAAAGTGAGGTATAAGTGGATATCGGCTCCCATATACAAATCTCCTGTCGAACTCAGGTGTTTGTATTTAGAGACGATATCCACCACCTCTACCATGTTAACCGTGTAGTGCGTTTTCGCATGCAGCCATATTATGACTTTTATCACATCACCGTGATTCATATACAGTCACTAAAGCTACAAACTTCCTTTAATATCCAATTCGCTCTACCTCAGAAATAATATATTTTCATATATGTTAAGGGGAATTTTTTCTTGATAATAAGTTCGTCGTCCCGTGGGCTCAGAACCAGTGATGGACAAGAACTCAGGACTACAGTGGACGCTTAACCCACACGGCTAGCAAGTGAGGTATAAGTGGATATCGGCTCACATACAAATTTCCCGTCGAACTCAGGTGTTTGTATTTAGAGACGATATCCACCCACCTCTGCCATGTTAACCGTAAATTAGTGCGTTTGGGTCTCACGCAGCCATATTATGACTTTTTATCACATCACCGTGATTCATACACAGTCAGTAAGCTACAAACGTCCTTTAATATCAATTCGCTCTACCTCGAAATAATATATTTTCATATATGTTACCGAAGGAATTTTAGTTGATAATAAGTTCGTCGTCCCCGTGGGCTCGAACCAGCAACGGACAAAAACTCAGGACTACAGTGGACGCTTAACCCACACGGCTAGAAAGTGAGGTATAAGTGGATATCGGCTCCCATATACAAATCTCCCGTCCCGTCGAACTCAGGTGTTTGTATTTAGTGACGATATCCACCCACCTCTGCCATGTTATCCGTGTAGTGCGTTTGTTTAGGCCATATTATGAATTTTTTTATCACATCACCGTGATTCATATACAATCAGTAAGCTACAAACGTCCTTTAATATCCAATTCGTTCTACCTCGGAAATAATATATTTTCATATATGTTACTGAAGGAGAATTTTTAGCTGATAATAAGTTCGTCGTCCCGTGGGCTCGAACCAGCGACGGACAAGAACTCAGGACTACAGTGATTTTTAACCCACATGGCTATTTTAAAGTGAGGTATAAATGGATATCGGCTCCCATATACAAATCTCCCGTCGAACTCAGGTGTTTGCATTTAGAGACGATATCCACCCACCACTGCCATGTTAACTGTGTAGTGCGTTTGTCGCACGCAGCCATATTATGACTTTTTATCACATCATCGTGATTCATATACAATCAGTAAGCTACAAACTTCCTTTAATATCCAATTCGCTCTACCTCGGAAATAATATATTTTCATATAGTCAACTTGCAATGAAGCTGACCTGTAATAACTAGACTCTCCTGTGGGACCGGTTGCAAAACGAAGAATCCCTGCATGGTAATTATTGAGAGTACACCATCTGGACACAGCATTCCTACCTCTTTATACACTGTACGTGTATACACCAAAGCATTTTAAAATCTTTTTTATATTCTTCGACAAATAATTTTATTTACATGAAAAATATAAACTGCATTGCACTGGGAACCATACCAGAGTACTGTATGGGACGTCCTCTGACTGTCATTTACTTTCTATCTGACACAAGTTAAAGGCTATTCCGTAGACTTAGACAATTACCAGATATAGCAGAACGTTAATGAGTTCATTATCACAGCAACCAGCCGAATTGAATGTCAAATTGCCTATTTGCAAAGCCAAATGCCTCATGTTTGATGACAAACCTTTCTCTTTCTAAATACTTCATGGAGTACAAAAGATACTATTCTACTTTAACTTGGATCCCTTTCGAAGACAATAAAATGAATATCCGAAAAACTTTTTTTAAAAAGACAAATTTACTGCCAAGAAGAAAAAACGGGGTTGATTCAAATGCTTTTTCAAAAACAAAACCAAACGAAAATGCGATGTGTGTGTCTACCTGTATTATTTCTTTTACTAAATGAGATGAAAACATCCCCTTAATCTTCTAAAGAAAAAACGGACAGTGTAACTCGACCTAAAAGTAAATAAAAATGAAAGTAATAATGACGCGGTGAGCCTGGGGTTTGCAAAAACCTAAAAGGTTATAAACTCCCTGGTATTCTACATTTTTGGAGGGATATTAGAGTAAAAAAAAATAAAAGGGCCGTTCCTTTGATTTCCATGGTGCGCTCTTTTTTGTTGGAAAGATAAAAGTTTTTTTTTTCCTTGCAAGCGGAAAAAAAAACACCGAGAGCGGAATTCCTGTATAATTTTAGTTGGTCTTTCATTTTTTTTTAAACCCGCCACACAATAAACTACCTTAGGTAGGGGAAGGGAAACAGTTCTTATCCTAAGAGCGGTCTGGATACAGCATTTATCACTGAGTGTGGAAATATAATTAATCTGAAATTGTGTAATAGATGCGAGCTACTTTGTTTTATAAAAATGAAAGGTTGTCAAGCATCCTTCTTACTTAACACTCACACAAACCAATGATACAGCTCATTTCTATAGCTTAGTGGCGTACAGATGAGTCACGACTGATGAAAAAAGATGCTTATCATTATACTAGACTATGTGTCACGCAGAAAAAAGCCTAAAGATTAAGAGTTGATTATTTGAAACTTCTAACGATAAATAACAGCGCGTAGATCAACTTGACGCATGCGAAAAGTTTTCGTCTAAGGCCCCCCACACACATACCGATCATTGCATAGATCATCGGTATCGTAATTAATTCGGAATATGTATGGGATCATTACCTTGGCAAAAAAGTAGGCGGAGCTTGGTGATCTGAAGATTTTTCCAGGAACCTGCCAACGCCAGCTTCACGCTCCCGATTTATTTTCGATTCCTCCAGAATGTGATGTGTAGGGATTTATTTAGCGATACTCTTCTGTAGCTGAGCAATTCTTGAACCGAACACACATCTCGTAAGCTATAGGCTATGTAGAACATAACAGCTTCAAGTGATAAGAATTTTGGAGTGATTTTATTGAATTACACAAAGAACACCCGTATCTCTGGAAATTGAAATCCAAAGCCTATGGTGACGAATGAAGCAGGAATAACGCCTATATAATTCTTCTCGAAAATTTATAGGAGAAGAATATCGCTTCGAAAGACGATGCCAGGTCCACACTGCATAAAATCTTCGTTGACGCTAAGATCGTTAGATGACGGGAGCGGATCACTGAAGTAGTGACTAAGGTTTCGGTGTTATCTGCCAAAGCCTGCCAAAAATATGCCAGTTTTTTAATTGTCCCTGTTAATTGTTCAAATATGTCTCTCCATCTGCGGGTCTTACACGGTGATTCGTGTTTTAACGACCTCAGCTGGGCTTCACAGGATCTTTCAATCTGCGAGACTAAATATACTGAAGCACAGCATGCATTACTTTGCAAAACTCTAGATCAATTAAAATCATTGCCTAAATTAATTTAAAATATATGCCATCTTCAGATTATTCTCATTACAATGTTCGTAACTAAGAAGCCCGATGATATATATTCATGGAAAATCATCCCAGACTATGGATAGTTTCTTAAGGTAATTAACACTAATGATTTGAAAATGGAAAACATGCATTCAGTTTTTGTTAAACATTCTGAGGTAATTAATCACAAATGATGGATTTTGCACTTGTAAAAATATTGGAAACTGTCAAATACAAACTTTTATCGTTTCCTCCACCAGGAGCATATTTGCCTTCCACATAAGGGACAAGTGAAATGTGTCAAAATTCTACTGATGCCAGTCGGCATTATTCATATACGATACTTTACAGTTTTTTCTGGGTGAACGTTAAACACATTTTGATGAAAAAAAAAATTACATAAAGATAACCTTTTGAAATCCCAGACTCAGCCAGTCAAGGACACACAGACACACACACACACACACACACACACACACACACATGTATATATATATATATATATATATATATATATATATATATATATATATATATATATATATATATATATATATATATATATATATATATATATATATATATATATATATATATATATATATATGTATGTATATATATATATATATATATATATATATATATATATATATATATATATATATATATATATATATATATATATATATATATATATATATATATATATATATATATATATATATATATATATATATGCATACACACACACAAAAGAAACTAAGAAACAAACAGGCACTAACGTATACTTCAGAGAAATAACTTTCGAAAATTGTTGCAGTGTTAAAAATTTCTGAGGAACTGGTGCACTAAGCCTTAATAAATGAGAGAGGTACAAAGTTGTTAAGCCTTGGTCAAAAAGAAAAACAGAACTTCTTGGAATTCCCTTTCACAATATCTGGGAATCAAACAGGTCTCTTTCTATTTGCACATTCCTCGAGTTATCACGCAAATGAGAGAAACACGTGGACAGATTCCGACAAAGATTCTTTTCTCCTCCTCCGGCTATTGATAACCAAAGAAGTAAAGGAAAAAGAAGAAGAAAATAGGAAAACCGAGATACCAAGGAAGGTTTTCCTCATGACGCCACAGCTCTTGGCGTGTCAAGTCACCCACACACAATATAATGGTCGCCTTCCATCTCTTGGCGTCTCATGGCGGTACTCATCAATGTGGAGTTGACTAGGAACAGCTCATCTTGAATTCATTCATGCATGTGTATTTGAATGCTTTAAGGTCTGTATATCCACAGAAAAATAAACTGATAATACATATAAACACATCATGGTACTTGCAAAAACTGAAATTAAATTATTCCCGTAACATGAGCCCACAAGCCCACACACTGACACGTGTGTATGTATGTATGTATGTATGTATGTATGTATGTATGTATGTATGTATATATATATATATATATATATATATATATATATATATATATATATATATATATATATATATATATATCAACAATAAGTCACCAAACTGCACGTGACAAATGTATACGTAGACAAACACATGAAAGGTGAAAATTAAACACCAGGTACCGAGCTCTGTCGTATACTGCGTATACTTCTTCGGGGTTCAAAGTATAATAAATAAATAGAGACATAAACAAGAAAACTTCACAAAACAAAGATCAAAGCCATTAACAAGCAAAACATCATTACAGTATGCAATCGCTAGTTTGAAGAAAACAAATTGTCACTACTAACCAATCAGTAAAAAATACTTTCAAAGTGCTTAGGAACTGAAACTGCAGTTAGAACAGGCTGTTGCTAAAAGGTGACATTGTGCTTCCCTACAATTTTATGAACAAGGTATGTTTTTAAGGGCAATAATGATGTGCAGTCCGGAATTCTTAGACTCAGAATATTGTGAAATTTATGACGTAGGAATTATGTTACAATACCCAAAGTTTTTAATTCCAGTAACAATAGGGAGCCTTTTGTGAGAGAGAATATTTTGACACTTTCTTATAGTGTAAATCTTTGTTTTATTCAAAAATTACTGAAAACTTTCAAGATAAATGTTGTTTACAAGGATTCAGGGGCACTTCGGAATATCATTGTTCGTAACTCCCCAAAACAAATGTGTGGCTGTATTTACACGATTCCCTGTGCTGAGTGCAGTAATAAATAGCTAGGTCAAACTGGTAAAGAACTAGACCACCGTCTAAAACAGCATTTCTAGTGATAGAAATTAATTTCTCGCTATAATGTGGTTCGGATTTCACAATAAGCTGTCGGTCCCGTTGCTAAGTAACCAATTGGTTTTTAGCCACGTAAAATAAGTGTAATCCTTCGGGCCAGCCCTAGGAGAGCTGTTAATCAGCTCAGTGGTCTGGTAAAACTAAGGTAAACTTAATTGACAAGTGCTTCATTTGTACATATGAATGACTTTAACCATTGTATAGACTGGAAAAATTCATCTGAGATAATTTTTTGTAACCACATTGTTAAGAGAAATATAACTGAATCTGCCTGTATTAAGCATTTTAACAATCTACTTATGAATCTTAGTTCAGGTCTTTTTAAATTAGATACTTGCCTTGTTCATAAAATTATAGGGAAGTACAATGTCACCTTTTAGCAACAGCCTGTTCTAACTATTTTCAGTTCCTAAGCACTTTCCAAGTATTTTCTACTGATTGTTTGGTAATGACAATTTGTTTTCTTCAATATATATATATATATATATATATATATATATATATATATATATATATATATATATATATATATATATATATATATATATATATATATATATATATATATATATATATATATATATGAGAGGTGTGTTTCAGTAATTGTGAAATCTGTATTCAAACTTTTCCTATGTTGAACTGGGGAGTACTGTGTGTATTCAAAAAAGACCGGACGGCGATCATTGACATATATTCATCCTGGAATATTTAACTCCTGATACAAAGAGGAGTTTTCTCTTAGGAAACCTTCCCAGCTTTAAGGCCACTTTATACCCATCCACAAACGCTTCATCAACAGTATGTCTAATCACATTATATACCGTACAATTACATGTTAGCTGCCCGCATTTCGTCTCTTCCTGGACATTATGACACTTCTGTACTTGCAAGCATAAGAGTAAATATTGCTTCCATTTTCCTTTGTAAAACTTTGGACTTAATGCGAACCCATCTTTGACCCTGAGGCCAAGGTTTGGACGAAACTTCCTTCTGCGGAAGGATATTTTCAAAGATTTTTGCATACATTCCTCTGCGTAACTTGGACCCCTGAATTGGTTCCATCCGATTCCCTGTGCAGTGGTTGAACCCAATAGTTTTAGATATGAAAATTGGTAATTACCACCCATATTTCTACTGTTGCTTAAAGGGTAAGCGCTTCACTTTTAAGGTAGTTTACATTCATACCCATATGGAAATATATATGAAAGCGAATTGAATCCAGTTAAAATTACTTGACTGGAATAGTTTTTCTAACACTAAATTAG